>NW_017671647.1:0-2492 GCF_001879085.1 Nicotiana attenuata | reverse complement strand
CTCTTATGTGTTTGTTTGTCGCACTAGATTTTGTCCTTTTTAAACTTCAAAAGCCAATATCCCTTCCCTCTAGGATTAGTAGTCCCAACTGCCTCCGGGACTTATAGGATCGGGGCGGGTAGTAGCATGCATAAGTAACGAGACCATTCTGTGCTTTAGTACCTCAACGGGGTGGGTAAGGGTAGACATGGATATGATGATCACGCGATAACACCACGCGTATAATTGGTTACCGGGTGTTGCGTGGATGATCCATGTTATTTATAAGCCTAGGACCCCCTCCCTCTTTATGTGTTTACTTCTTTCTTTCAAAATTTTTAAAATTGTCAGTTCTTTTAAACCTTGTCCTTTGCCTTAATCATTTAAAAAATCTCTTTAAATGTCCAAGTACTGTTTTTTTTTCTCTCCCAAATTTCCGCCCCATTTCATCCCTTTGTTTGATTATTTGTATCAATTATTTGACCCCCCATTTTTCTGCACTTGTATATTCTTTAAATAAATTATGAAATTGCCTAGTCCCAAATTTCAGCTTGTTTATTTAACTTTTATACTTCCCCTACTTGCAATCGTTATGTAAGAATTGTCGTGTATGTTTATTTGTTATTTATATTTAAAGTCACAATTGTAGCATGACCGGGAACCACACTAGTGGATCTTGGGGGGTTCCTAACACCTTTCCCCCGAGATAATTTCAAGCCCTTACCCATTCTCTGGTTCTTCTTCTTTTCATTTTCCTTCTTAGTGTCCTAATGCACTTAATCATTAGGTGGCGACTCTTCTAAATCTCAAACCCAATTCCCAGAAGGAAAAGTGTTGTCTGCCCAAATGTCGTAAAACCGATTTCGCCTTTAGAAAAAGAGGGCATCGACAATGTCCTACAAACATGCTGTCTAAGTGCTGAACATTACAGGATTGATTTTATACGCATTTATCTTTATAAACATGATATCTAGGTGTTGGGACGATGTTTAAAACCTATTCTTAAAGACATGGTAGTTACTGATATAATACGATATGGGCATGGTATTTAGGTGAATGCAATAAACCTAAAGCATGGTTTCTAATGCACATAAGATAATGAACGCGATTATTAGGCAGGATTAGTAGCAACTTAGTGACAGGATTTCTAAGTGGACATGATTATGCAGAACTTTTAGAAAGCAGAAGTTTCAGAAACAAATGATGCACCTATAAACATATTCTCTAGTGCACAAAATAACCTATAAGCATGGTTTCTAATGCAAGCATCATAATCCTAAGAGCATATTTCTAATGCAAGCGAATATTCATAATAATCCTAAGAGCATGATTCTACGCGACTTACCCACAAAATATATAAAAATCCCTCCCTTTTACTAATATTCCCAATATTTGTTTACAAGAATTATTATTACAGACCATAAATGAATTACAGAAATAAATAATACTATACTATAGGGAGCCTGGGTAAGCCCAAAGTAAACCTGGAAAAAAAATTAGGCCTTCAAACAGTCCAAAGTACATATCTCATAGTGTCCAAGAGAGGGTATCCTGGTGTGTCAAAGTTCCCAAGGGCCTCAGGGACCCCGGGCAATGCTCACACCAAGATCCTTTTAAAGAGAAGTAGTTTTTGTGCAGTGTGGAAGGGCCAGCCCTAGTGTGCCAGAGTTCGAAGGAATCTCATGGATTCCTAGGCAGTACACACACTGGAGGGGCAGAATCCTAAGTATTGTAAGAGTATGAGTGAGAGTGCTTGACAGAGTAGGAATAACTTTAGGAAAATAGTATGGAAGTAAAACAATTCAGGAGGGAGAATAGTTTGAAAGTGAAAACATTTAGGAGTGAAAATAGTTTAAAGGTGAAAACATTAGGAGTAAAAATAGTTTAGAAACATTCTAAGAAAAGGTTTAGCCAACCAAAACACACAGAACAAAGTCACCAAGTTTCAAACCCAAGATTCACATTACCCAGCTTTAATTTAGTTTATTAGTTAACCCTAGGTGGGCATACATCATGCTGGGAACAGAAAGTAACACAGAGAGGGAGCAGGGGTTAGGAGCACAGAATCCTGAATCAGGAGCACATAGAAACAGGGTGAAGGCAATCATGCTAGTTAATAGGGACAATAGAGCAGGCAGGGGTAGATAACAATTCACTAGGACATACTGATTTAGGGTCTAAACAGGAATCACTCAAGTCTAACAGTCATACTTAGTAATAGGGTAAGCATACTAACTTAATGCAAGAGACAAGAAAGCACAGGATTTAAGCACTGCAATAAACATGTTGGTTAAACACAGTGAGACATAGGCCTAGATACAGAGGTAGTCATGCTGAGTAATACAGAAAGGGCCAAGGAAAATACTAATTCAATTACATAAAGTAGCCATACTAGTTGGAGTTACAGGGCAGGGAAGACAAGAGTCTTAGACACAAAGTAAACAAGCTGTTTTAAGGCAATATTGGATACTCAAGCAGAAGTGACATGCTGATTAAAACAATGAACAAGAAAG
>NW_017671646.1:262544-267728 GCF_001879085.1 Nicotiana attenuata | reverse complement strand
GAATGTACTGTTACAAGATGATGCCGTTCGCCCTGAAGAATGCAGGGGCCACCTACATGAGGGCCATGACCACCATCTTCCATGATATGATACACAAGGAGATAGAGGTATATGTGGATGATGTTATCATCAAGTCCAAAAAGGCCACTGATCACATAGAAGATCTGAGGAAATTCTTCAACAGATTGTGGAGGTACAACCTGAAACTAAACCTCGCAAAGTGTGCATTTGGGGTTCCTGCTGGGAAGTTGCTTGGGTTTTTTGTGAGCCGCCGAGGAATAGAACTGGATCCATCAAAGGTCAAAGCCATTCAAGAATCACCACCGCCGAAGAACAAGAAAGATGTGATGAGTTTCCTGGGAAGGCTGAACTACATCAGCCGATTCATAGCACAGTCTACAGTTATCTGTGAGCCAATCTTTAAAATGTTAAAGAAGGACGCCGCTACCAAATGGACTGACGACTGCCAAAAGGCTTCGATAGAATCAAGGAGTACCTGTCAACACCACCAGTCCTAGTTCCTCCTGAGCCAGGTAGACCCTTACTGCTCTACCTTGCAGTGTTAGATGGAGCTTTTGGCTGCATATTGGGGCAACATGATGAAACGGGGAGAAAGGAACAAGCCATTTATTATCTCAGCAAGAAGTTCACTCCGTACGAGGCCCGATATTCTCTTTTGGAACGCACCTACTGTGCTTTGACTTGGGTAGCTCAGAAGCTGAGACATTACTTCTGTGCCTATACCACGTACCTCATATCAAGGATGGATCCTTTGAAGTATATCTTTCAGAAGCCCATGCCCACTGGCAAGCCAGCCAAGTGGCAAATCCTGTTGAGTGAGTTCGACATTGTTTACGTAACTCAAAAAGCGATCAAAGGACATGCACTAGCAGATCACCTTGCCGAAAACCCCGTGGATGGAGAATACGAACCCTTGAAAATGTATTTTCCTAATAAAGAGGTATCATTCATAGGAGAAGACATTGCAGAATCCTATGACGGTTGGAGAATGTTTTTTGATGGAGCAACAAACTTCAAAGGAGTTGGCATAGGAGCGGTCTTAGTATCAGAAACCGGTCAGCATTATCCAGTTTCTGCCAAACTCAGATTCCCCTGCACCAACAATATGGCCGAGTATGAAGCCTGCATCTTAGGGCTCAAAATGGCCATTGACATGAACATTCAAGAGCTGCTAGTAATTGGAGATTCAGACTTACTTATACATCAGGTACGAGAAGAATGGGCAACCAAGAACTCCAAGATACTCCCGTATCTGCATCATGTACAGGAATTGAGGAAAAGGTTCACGAAGACGGAGTTCCAACATGTTCCCAGAGTCCAGAATGAGTTCGCCGACGCATTGGCTACCATGTCGTCTATAATATAACATCCAGACAAGAATTTCATTGATCCCATTCCAGTAAAGATCCATGATCAGCCAGCTTACTGTGCCCATGTTGAAGAAGAAGCAGACGGAAAGCCTTGGTTTCATGATATCAAGGAATATTTGGCAAAAGGAGAGTACCCAGAGCTTGCAAATCCTAATCAGAAACGCACACTTCGGAGATTGTCCAACAACTTCTTCCACAACGGAGGAATCCTATATAGGAGGACTCCTGATTTGGGATTACTGAGGTGCGTCGATGCAAAGGAAGCATCCAAGCTACTAGAGGAAATTCATACTGGGACCTGCGGTCCGCATATGAATGGTTTTGTCTTAGCAAAGAAGATACTCCGGGCTGGTTACTTTTGGATGACTATGGAGACGGACTGCATCCAGTATGTCCGAAAATGCGCTATCAGATACATGCAGACATGATAAAGGTACCTCCAAGCGAGCTCAACACAACAAGCTCACCATGGCCGTTCGCCGCCTGGGGAATGGACATCATTGGATCAATCGAGCCTGGCGCTTCCAACGGACACAGGTTTATCCTAGTGGCAATAGACTATTTCACCAAGTGGTTTGAAGTAGCATCTTGCAAAGCAGTGACTAAGAAAGCCGTGACAGACTTTGTCCGGGACCGCATTGTTTGTCGATTCGGTATTCCAGAGTCAATCATCACTGATAATGGCTCCAATCTCAACAGTGACTTGATGAAAGCCATGTGTGAAACCTTCAGGATCAGACACTCCACAGCCTATAGGCCTCAAATGAATGGAGCCATAGAAGCCGCCAACAAGAATATCAAGAAGATATTGGGGAAACTGATAGAGAAGCATAAACAGTGGCACGAGAAGTTATCATTTGCTCTATTGGGGTATCGCACCACAGTCCGCACATCAACCGGGGCAACCCCCTATATGCTGGTTTATGGTACAGATGGCGTCATTCCCGCCGAAGTAGAAATTCCTTCCCTAAGGATCATACAGGAAGCTGAGCTCGACGACACAAAGTGGGTAAAGAGTTGTTATGAGCAACTAGCCCTTATAAACGAAAAGAGAATGAATGCAGTTTGCCATGGTCAACTCTATCAGAACAGAATGTCCAGAGCCTTCAACAAGAGAGTCAAGCCAAGACAGTTCACACCGGGACAGCTGGTGCTAAAGAAAATTTTTCTGCATCAAGATGAAGCCAAAGGGAAGTTCTCCCCCAACCGGCAGGGCCCATACATGGTTCACCGGGTTTTGATAGGAGGAGCCCTCATACTCGCAGAAATGGACGGAGAAGTTTGGCCAAAGCCGATTAATTCAGATGCAGTCAAGCGCTACTATGTGTAATCTTTATGTTTTCCCTACATGATGTAAATTGAACTACGCCTGACCTGATTCCCGTTTAATAGGGGATACGTAGGCAGCCCTATGGGTTCGGTCACAATTCAATAAAATTCTCATTTCCCCCGAAATTGGAAACTGGGGCAGAATTTTGAGAAGGACCCTCAAAATTCCGAAGTAATTTCAGCCGATCGGTGCACGAGAAGCAGTCAGAAGCATCAACCCATTAAACTGGGGCAGAATTTTGAGGAGGACCCTCAAAATTCCATAGCAAGAGAGGTTGCAATGTCCTGAACCACGTCACAGTCGTCGATTCATCTAAAAGTTATTCTTAATTATATACTTATGTCATATTTTTACAAAATCATGCATGTTTATTACTGAAATTGCCTTGTTTAGCAACGCTACCCCCAATGACACATACAGTATCACCAGATCAAAGCCAAGCAGGTCAAGCAGAGCCAGCAGGAATACGAACTAACCTCCCCCCTTTTACAAAACTCACGATTTTCTTTGGATGCAGGCACTTGGATTGAGAAATCATCAAACATACTATACACTCACGAGACAAACATTGTTCAGGAATACAACTCTCAAAACCGTTGCACTTACCCACATTTGCTATCCACACACACCAGCGATATTCCGTGTGTCACAATGTCCCCAGCAGTCATAATATCGCAATCTGCTATCAGCTAAGAAAGCTCCGTTACCATTTGCCATTTTATTTCTTGCATAAGGCTACCATTCTGCCTTTCGAGACTAAACGCTGTCTCCATCTGCATTTCTGCATTGCATAAGGCTACCATTCTGCCTTTCGAGACTAAACGCTGTCTCCATCTGCACTTCTGCACTGCATAAGGCTACCATTTTGCCATCCGAGGTTAAGCTCTACCTCCATAAGCATCTCGTGGGCTGAAAGATCGCCTCATACAATATCTGCATGGGCTGAAAGATTGCCTCATACTGCATTGCATCATACAATATCTGCGTGGGCTGAAAGATCGCCACATACTACATCTCATGGGCTGAAAGATCGCCACATACTGCACCTCATGGGCCGAAAGATCGCCTCATACAATATCTGCATGGGCTGAAAGATCGCCTCGTACTGCATTGCATCATACAATATCTGCATGGGCTGAAAGATCGCCTCATACTGCATCTTATGGGCTGAAAGATCGCCACATACTGCATCTCATGGGCTGAAAGATCGCCTCATACAATATCTGCATGGGCTGAAAGATCGCCTCATACTGCATTGCATCATACAATATCTGCATAGGCTGAAAGATCGCCACATACTGCATCTCATGGGCTGAAAGATCGCCACATATTGCATCTCATGGGCTGAAAGATCGCCTCATACAATATCTGTATGGGTTGAAAGATCGCCTCATACAATATCTGCATGGGCTAAAAGATCGCCTCATAGTGCATTGCATCATACAATATCGGCATGGGCTGAAAGATCGCCTCATACTGCATCTCATGGGCTGAAAGATCGCCACATACTGCATCTCATGGGCTGAAAGATCGCCAAATTATCCAAAGGCGTCATCGTTCGGAGGCACCATTTTCATAGACTGAGAACACCATGTCATGGCCTAAGGATCCCCTTTAATCTTTTGCATATCATTATTCAAAGGCGTCATGGTTTGGAGGCACCATTCATGATCCAGCGGGAATTTGCATCATGTCTAAATCTACGCACAATATATGCTTGTATTATTTATTTGCAGGTAAACCGGCAAGCAACAGTCGTCCCGGCAGGAGTGTTTCCGCTCCAGTGCCCGCAGCCACATCAAACCTAACCATTCACGTAAGCCGTCCACTCACCCAGCCCTAGATATTGCGTCCGTTCTTGGAAAGTACCCGTCGGCATACTCCGCCGACGGATCCTGAACTACATATGGCCTGATTCCTGTAAAACCAGGGATATGTAGGCAACTCAGAAGCCAGAGTGCGGCCTAAACCTCTTCAAACCATTTCGCTCGGTCAAAATTGGCCATCATATCTTTACCCGACAACTCAATCATCCTTTCCGGGTAAAGAGGGGTAGCTGTTGATACCCAATTTTTCCCTATGTATTTTTTATACCTTCAAAATAGCATATGTATGCATATATAATGTATGTCCAAGTGTCTCATTATTTTTCCTTAATTTTTAAAGGTTTTTAAATCAATTTATTTCCCTATTTTATCCATAAAAACCCAATAATTATTTCTAAAATTATCATTTATGGTGATTCACTTGTTGAACTTTTATATTTATGCTAAGATATAGCTAAGGGAATTTTTGCATATTTTTACAAAATTATTTAGTATTTTTAAGGCTAAATTGTATAATTGCAATATTAGCCTCTTTTAGGATTTAATTGCATTTATATTCATGAAAATTAAGTCCAGTATTTTTAAATGGTTAATTATATGTCATAAATCATGTTAGTACTTTTAATTTGTTTCCAGA
>NW_017671646.1:230971-261906 GCF_001879085.1 Nicotiana attenuata | reverse complement strand
CCTAATCTTTAAGATCTCTCTAACTTTCTTTCAGATTCTTCTTTAGATCTGTACTTGCTATGACTTTCTTAAGTATTCTCGAAGGTTCTTTAACCTGCTTTCCAAAACGACTCTTCACTTTTTTTTTCGGTTAGGGTTTTCCTTTAATTTATTTTAAAAAAAAATCTCTTCTCTGATTTTAACGTGTTTCTGATTTTGCTATGTTTTGTTCATGTTGTTCTTCCATATGAGTTAGCATGTTAAAACCCTAATTTCTTTTGGGTCTTAATCGAGTTCCGAAGCTGTTTGTTAGATGTGTGCTTGTTTGTTTAAATTCTTGCTTGACTTGTCTGTTTACCATCTTTTGAACTCGATTGTTGTTGAAAACCCTGGGTCTTTGGGTCTGAAATTGTTTGTTTGAACACTTGACTCGATTGAAAGTTCTTGTTCCACACCCTCTTTTCTTTATGTGACTTATCTGATTTTTACTATCTTTCAACTCGACTATGGCTGAAACCCTAACTTTTCAAAAGGTTTCCTCACCCGTTACTATGAGACCTTCATTTGTTTGACTCTCTTCTTCACTTTGGCTATATGTGTGAGCCCTGACTATCTATTGAATCCTATGTTTATTGCTACTATTATTGCATGTTGTTTCTTCTCCAATGTGCTTGGCCTCGCATGTCTAATGACTTCCGTTCACTCTGTTTATATACTAAAGTGCAGAAGCATGTTTCTTCTTTGATTGACCTTAATCGTGTGACTGATTTCAAAGTTTTTCTTTTATGAACCCTAATTTCACTCGCCTATTTAGAATTGATTGATTCTTTTCCCTTTACTAAAATATTTACCTTGCTGAATCCTTTCAAAAAATAAGCATATTTTCATACTCAAACTTGCTTGTTCACTGCATGCTTTTACTACTCCTTTTATGGCAATAATCAGTCTGTCTCTAAACTAATTTCTTTCCTTATTTGAATCTGTTACAACCCGTTAAACAGTGATTCCTTAATTAAAGGGAATCACTTGTATAATTGATTCTGACTGTTGATTGTTTCTATGATTGTATTTAAACTTTACTTATTACCCCTCCTTCACTCGTTTTCAAAAAAAACTATAAATACCCTGCACCCCTCTCTTTTCAAACGGACGAACAAAAACCATCTGAGTTGAGAACACACACTTCACTCAAAACTCTCTCTCTTTTCTCTGTTACTACTTGTGCTTGCTGCTTTGTCTAGCCGGCTGAAAGCTAAGGCCAGGCTGTGGAAATTTGTTTACCTTTTCCTTTCTGCATTCGCTTCTTACTAGTATGTCCTAGTTAATTTTCCAGCATCAAGAACAACATGTCTCTTTACTATTTCCTTCACTCTTGCCTGTTTCCTGCTTATGTTTAATCGAGTTTCATCACTAAGCATGCTGTAAATTAATGTGTTCCTTTATGTATAAATACTCTGTCTGTCATTTGATTATGTGATTATGACTCATGAATCCCAAACCCCCATATCCCATATATGCGTGTATTCTCTGGTTGGTTTGAGGGCATGTCAGCATTAGACATTGCTGTGCATGACCCAAACCTGACCCTCCCTGGGGTCATATGCTTCATATCCCCTCTATGTGTTGTGTTCTCTGGCTGGTTTATGGGCATACCAACACCATCTATTGTTGTGCATGACCAAACCTGACCCCTCCTAGGGTCATATGCTCCCTGCAATGTATTCCCAAACCCCTAACCCCTTGTGCAAAAATACTGATTCTGTGCAGTGTTAGCTTTACTACTATTGTTTTCCAATTACCCTTACCCTTTACTATTCTCAACCCAGTTTTAAACAAATCTCTGTCTCTGCAATTCCGCTATACTCTTAGACTTAGGTTCTGGCCCTCTTGTGTGAGCCTTGCCGTGGGACCCATGAGCTCCCTCTGAACTTGGACACATAAGGGATGGCCCTTCCACACTGCACTCATCACTATCTGGTTATGCAAACTTGGGTGTAAGCACTGCCCGGGGTCCCTTGAGACCCTTAGGGAACTTTGACATACTCAAGTCTAAGAAAGGCTTTGAAACAAGTGGCATTTGAGGTGTTTTGTTCCATAACTCAGAGAGGAAGTCAGAATCAGGCTTCCTATGGTTGTAACTTCTTATTTTACATAATTTTTGATGTAATTCAGCAATTGGTCTATAATAATTTGTAAACAGATATTGGGGTTGGCTAGTGGAAAGGGATGGGTAACTATTCATGTTTAGCTATTAGAAGGGTAGATAACATGCCTATAGGACCTGTTTTAAATTCCGCATGTTTTTAATTTTACATTTAGATAATATGCGTATAGGATCTGCTTAAATGCTGCATGTTTTATTCCACACCTAGATATCCTTCCTATAGGATCTATTGCAAATTCTGCATTTGTTTTATTCTACATCTAGATATCCTGCCTATAGGATCCGCTTTCAAATTCTGCATGTTTTAATTCCACACTTAGAGATCATGCCAATAGGGTCTAATGGTTACTGTCATACATCATGTCCATAAGCTAAAATCAGGTTCTAAACTAGCTGTCATGACTATAGGGTTAAATATCAATATAGAAATCATGCCTATAGGAATCTCAAATAAATCCTGCCTGCTTCGTTTCATGTTCGACTAGATATCATGTCTATAGGAATTTAAATATCAATATAGAAATCATGCCTATAGGAATCTCAAGTAAATTCTGCCTGCTTCATTTCATGTTCGACTAGATATCATGTCTATAGGAATTTAAAAATCAGCAATAGTAGAGATCATGCCTATAGGATCTGGAACCAGTCTAGTTTAAAATCAGTTCGATACTGTTCTGAACCAGTCTTAAGCAACCTACTCTCCTTTTATTAATACGATTTAGAAAGCATGCCTATAGGATCCAACTCGTCCGTTTAAAGAAGTATTACTGCTTTGCCATTTTTGAATCAGTAATAGACATCAATGCACATTTAGGCAAGCCTTAGGTAATAACGATAAAATTGAAACCGTCTTTGTTTAATTAGCAACTGCTACAACCAGCAGGCAGGCCTGATTCAGACTTCTTATCTGAGTTATGTAATAAATTGGTCTGCTTCAACAACTGAAATTCCCCTGTCTTAGTACTTTAAATTCTGGCCCTGAATGTGTTTTTAAGTCATGCTATTTATGTGCTTTGCTTGAGGAGGTATATATGAGCCTTTTAGTTATTTACATGTTTCCCCTAATATGCAGTCCTATGTGTTTTGAATGTCGCCTTAGTCTTTTACCTTTAAAACCCAAGAGTCAGCCTAAAATCCTCCCGCTGATAGGAATAGTAGTCCTAAATTCCTCCGGGACTAATAGGAATGGGACGGGTAATAGCATGCAATAGAGGTCGAGACCAATCCGCGCTTTAATACCTTGATGGGGTGGGAAGGGTAGATATGGATATGATGACCGGTGCGCTAATACCACGTGTAGCCCCTCTTTTGAGGAGTGATTACCGGGTATTGCATTGATATGATCCATATTATAAATAAACCTAGGACCCCTTTTCTTTTCATTTGCAACTTCTTTTCAAAATTCGCTTAATAATAGCTCTTTCAAGCTCTTATGTGTTTAAACTTAAATCCCCTACTATTTGAGCCTATACTCGTTTATTTGCTAAATTGCACAAATTCACAAAAAACTGTCTGGTCGGGAACCACACTAGTGGATCCTGAGGGGTGCCTAACACCTTCCCCTTAGGATAATTTCAAGCCCTTACCCTATCTCTGGTTATCCAACAAACTTAGAAGTGAACCTTATAGGTGTCCTAATGCACCTTAAATCATTAGCTGGCGACTCTTCAAATTGCAAAACCCAGTTCACAAAAGGAATGAGTTGTCCTATGCTCAAAATGTCATAAACCCGATTTTCCAATGCAAAGAGGGAAAAAGGGGGCGCAACATGAATGTGACTTGGTCCGTCCCGTAGCAACTATATAGTTGCGTATTTGACTGAAAACTATTTGATACTTATGTATTTTAGAATGAATTTCTATAAATTGGGCTGAATGCCATATTTGGGCCTTGTGCCAGAGCTGTTTGGACTCGTAGGGGCCTTTTTTTGTTATCCTCTTATTGTTTTGATTGAAGATCTATACTCAGTCATTCTATGTTTACTGATGTCATAACTCAGTCTTTATTACCCCTTTTTGATGCTTATAAAAATGTTATTTTGGGGCTGAGCACCCCGTCTTTACTGATAGCCCGAGTGGCTTGAGAGGTTTATGACTGAGTGAGGCCGAGGGCCTATTTTTGTGAGGATAATATGGGATCGGGTTGCGCGCCGCAACATGTTGTTACTGATTCATGATTTTGTGAGGCCGAGGGTCTGATTGATTTATGTCACGAGGTGGCTTATTTTAGCGCTTGGGCTGTAGGAGCCCCTTCGGAGTCTGCACACCCCTAGTGAGCGCGGGTACCCTAAGTGATGTTTTGCCCGAGGGGCCGTATATGAGTGATGTTTTGCCCGAGGGGCTGTATATGAGTGATGTTTTGCTTGAGGGGCTGTATATGAGTGATGGTGAGGTATGCCCGATGGGCTGTATATGAGTGACTGTGAGGTTGCCCGAGGGGCTACTTATGAGTGATGTTTTTTCCCGAGGGGCTGTTTACGATTTTCATCACTTTTACTCTCTTTTGAATTGAGCCTCCGTTGAAATTGTTGAAAAATATCTTCAAATGATTTTTATCGAAAACTGGATTTTAAAAACGAGATGATTTGGCTCACGCACTGATTTAAAAGCATGTTGTAATTTTTTAGATTTCATGGTGTGGACTTTATGTGGTTTACTGCCCGTCACTACTGCTTAGTCTTTATTTACCTTTATTACTTACTGAGTTGGTGTACTCACATTACTGCATGCACCTTGTGTGTGGATCCAGGGGTTGCTGGACGTGCTAGTGAGTGTTGATTTCATCCGTCGCAGATCTGATGGAGTTAGCAAGGTAGCTGCATGGCGATCGCAACCCTGCTCTTCTCCCTCCTATCTTCCTATAGATGTTATTAATTGGTTTCTAGACTGTATTAGTCTTAGTATTATCGGATAGTTCTTAGTATATGCTCATGACTAGTGACACCCCGATGTCGGGCTTTTCTTTTCGCACTTTTGTCATTTAGATGTTCTTTATGAATTTATTTTATTAAATAGTGTGAATTTATCTTTGAAAATGAAATATCAGCGTTGTATTTGGTAAAGAGTCAGCTTGCCTAGTTCCACGATAGGCGCCATCACGACATGGTAGGTTTGGATCGTGACAAGTTGGTATCAGAGCCTAGGTTACATAGGTCTCACGAGTCATGGGCAGGTTCAGTAGAGTCTTGCGGATCGGTATAGAGACGTCTATACTTATCTTCGAGAGGCTGCAGAACCCTTAGGAAACTTCACATTCTTGAATTCTTATCGTGCGGTATTGATTCAGCTTGAAGTGTAACTCTTAGAATTCCTTCCACGCATTCGTATGCGCACATGAGTGCTCCATATCAGCTGTGCATCGACGGCCTGTGATTTCCTGGATGAGGTGTGAGATGTGATTTTTGTGTGTTGATGTTGGGCCAGTATGCAGAACTTGAGGCCGGGTTTTGTCTGTGGCTTGAGTACTGAGATTTTGATTGTACGAGCACGTGCATTTGAGACTTATATGCCCGTTTGTGTCCTTATTGGTGGGACTTGTGACTGGAGGACTATGTGGTGAGTATGATTTGATTGCGAGATGCGTTCAGATTGTTTGAATTTGACAAGAAGAGTTTTCTAGGAAATTTAGCAAAGACTATTGGGTGTTTCACTTCTGTCTTGAGTTGGCATATGGCCTCAAACTATGGTTGTGTTGAAGGACCTCTCGTGTAGTTTAGTTGTGAAGGGAGGTAGATCTTCATGTGTGGTATGAGTTCAGACTCAGGGGGATTAAGTGACGTGTGATGTTTATGAGGTGGAAGGGTATAAAGAAATATTAGTTTGGGGCGAAGCAGGTGGGTTATCTCCTGCGGGGTGTCCTGAGGGCGTGTGCTCTTTATGTTGTTTTGTAGTGAGTCCTCTTTTACCAGTGAATTATATGTGCTGCAGTTTGAGTATGGATTGCGTATGAGAGTTGGCTTGACTCTTACAAGGTTGAATATGAGACTTGCAAATGATTTAAGGCATTAGATGGGTTGTGTTGCATGAGCTTATGAAGGATTTAGTTGAATATCACTATGGCAGTATGGCAGTAATAGAGTATGGGTATCGTGTTATTGTATGTTTTGATCTGTTGCTTTGAGCCAAGTAGGGGGGGTATGCTATTGATCAGTTAATTGCACAGGTATGTGTCATATTGGTTTCAGTTTGAGGTATACTGGCGAATCAGTTGTGGCTTACAGGGGTTGAAATCGAGGATGACTCGAGTAAAGGAAATTTTGTGTTATGCTTTATGGGTGTAGGAGAATCACGGAATGACTTGAGTTGTTATTGGTAAAGGATGTAATGCGCATGGAGAAGGAATTTATTTGGTTGCATTAAGGTAGGGTTACTTCCTAGGGCGTTGGAGTGCTAATGGAGCACAAGTCGTTCAATCCGTTTGATCAATCTAAGTATTTGAGTAGAGTGGATGACTCCCGAGAATGGTTCTAATGGATTCAAGATTTATATGCAACAATTGAGGATCTTCAGGATGTGCATTTGGCTAGAAACTGAGGTTTACATTGGAAGGTGTCAATACTTGTGGCATTTTTATTTCATTATGGATTCTACATATTAGTATTAAGAAGGTGAAGGTAATGGCTTTGGATTCGCAGGAAGTCTTTTCAGGGTAAGTATTTTGAATGTGGTACTTTTGGGGATATTTAAGAGAGTATTCAGCGGCTTATGAGCCTTAGGGCGGTGTGGTTTTATACTTGGGTCTCGTGTGGTGAGTCTGGGTTAAGGGTTGTGGTGTTATGGTGAGGAGGAGTATCAATTTGAAGGTAATTCAGAAGGAAATCAGATAGATAAGATAGCTTGATAGTAGGTTGGATCGGCATGGTAATGGGTATGATTAGTTCTTTGGGTGGTTATGAGGTAACGAGTTTCTACATGTGTTTCGTGGCAATGCTCTTGGGTTTTTGGTGACATGCGTAGCTTGGTTGAGTTAGAAGGATTCAGTCCTGACGGTTTGGTTTTATGCAAATGGGATTCAGAGAGTTCTATATGGTTTCTACCACGGTTAGAGATGTATATTTTCTATTGGCGTGAGGAACATGTGATGTATAGTGATTTTCTCCTAGATGGGATCAAATGGGAAGTTCTTGGCTAGTTGAGTACGTAGTTGCTTGTGACTCAGAGTGGATTATGAAGTTTTCACATTTATCAAAGGATGGCATAGTATATGCGGTATGTTGTGTAGGATTGAGATTGGCATGTGTAAGGTCACGGTTCAGTTCTGAAAGGAAGGTCGTAAATTCTTATGAAACACGGACAAATTCAGATGACTAGGTAAATGATATTACTAATTGGTATGGTTTGATGAGAGAACACATTCAGATAAGGGGCGATGTGTTTGAGTTATGGATACTTTAGTGGTATTGCGGCTCTCTCTTGTTTGATCGATTGCTGGAGTCAAATTTTGCCTTGTGAACAGAAGAATGTTAGAAGTATTCCTCGTGGGATGACCGTATAATTGCCAAAGTGTGGACATTCAGGCAATGGAGTTGAGATCAGAGGTGGTGATTCGTATGTTTTATGGATCTGGAGATTGAGAGTTCTCGTGAGTAGATATTTCGTGGTTGTGGACTGTAAACCAAGGTTAGCCAGAGGTTATTATGTGTTGTGAATCAGTCATTGTAGACTTTCGGAAGGTATTTTTGTGGGTGACCAGAGTTGATTTAGGATTCATTGGTAGGGCCAATATGGATGTGTGTTCTACACCGGGTCGGATTTGTTGACTGCGAATTGCTATTGTTGAGGGATGTGCCATTCGATTGTTATTGAGATTATTCGTGTTCTGGAGTGATCTATGATTTACCCTTCTGTGTTACGAGGAGTTATGACTTGTTGGTTATATGCACATAC
Organism: Nicotiana attenuata; assembly: GCF_001879085.1. Lineage (NCBI taxonomy): Eukaryota > Viridiplantae > Streptophyta > Magnoliopsida > Solanales > Solanaceae > Nicotiana > Nicotiana attenuata. The sequence continues at coordinate 253,878 of NW_017671646.1, read as the reverse complement.
AGTGCGTCTCTATTGGGGTCTTATACCGGAATTTGAGCGGGAAGAGTATTGGGTATTGCTTGGTGGATGGCATATTGGTTATGTTCTTTCGGGTTTAGTGTGGTGTTATGTCATTTGCTTCTCCGTGGTTATGGTAATGCACTTTGGGTTCTTGATGTCGAATTTTGAATGGTTATTGATTCTGAGCAAGGTGGTTTGAAGTATTCCATGTGGACTAGTGTTTGGAGGGGATCGCGCATTACAGCGAAGTTATATTGGGATATGATCCTTTGTGTTAGATTCGTGTGTTTTGGTTCTACGGTGTGTGATGAGTTATTAAAACTGCATTGTGGTGGTACTTGTTAAGCTGGCGATACAGTTTTCTCGTTTGAGTCATTTTCATTATTGAGTACATTTGGGATGTTGCTATTGGGTGCACGAATTGCACAGGTTATGGATTTGGATCGTATTGATGTGTCATGTCATTAGAGTGGTCGTGTTGGATGAGATGAGATCATTGGACCTAGAATGAATACTATCAGAATTGGTTACAACATGGTTGGAAGGATAATGTTGGAAGTCGACTTAGAAATCTGCTATAGTTCTTGTCGGAAAAGAGGGAGCCCCATGACTGGTTGATCTGACGAATGGTTATGAGTTTTTGCGTGTTTCTTTCATCATTTGGAAGTATATGAAGGTGTTAGAACAAGGCTTTTATTTGATAAGAGGTTTATTGCCGGTATTGGATTGTTTTGAGCAACTACTGTGATTAGAAATTGTCGCTATGAGTGCTTGAATTATGTGGTATATCATGTGACTACATCTTGGTTCATGATTTTAGCTTATTCGGACTTATTCAATGTGTGGATGCGAGAATTCTGATCTTATAGAAAATTTCGTATTTGGAAATTGGATTGTAAGGCTTATGGGCTAGGTTGGATTAAGAAATTTCAGTCATGTTGTGTTATCAGACCTATATGGGATAGGGTGACATGGGATCTCCCCCGGTATGTGCATAGTAAGATTATAAAACGATCTGATGGATTTTGGGGCAACTCTGGGCACGTCGAGGACGAACTTATGTTTAAGTGGGGGAGGATGTAACGACCCGACCGGTCGTTTTGAGCAATTGCACTTCGCTCGCCAGTTCTCGGGCATTTCTAGTCCTGTATGATGTATTATGACTTACGTAAATCGTCGGTTTTGGTTTTCAGGTTAATCAGAATAGATTTGGGAGAATGATTCTCAGCTCGAAGCTTTAAATTTGAAAGGTTTGACCAAGTTTTGACTTTTTAGTATTTGACCTCGGATTGGATTTCTGAATGTTCCGTTAGCTCCGTAGGGTGATTTCGGACTTAGGAGCGAATCCGGATTGTGATTTGGAGTTCCGTAGTGGAATTAGGCTTGAATTGGCGAAAGTTGGAAATTTGGCGATTTTGGTCGGCAGTGGAAAATTTGATATCGGGGTCAAAATGGGATTCCGGAAGTTGGAGTAGGTTCGTAGTGTCATTTGTGACTTGTGTGCAAAATTTGAGGTCATTCGGACGTGATTTAGCGGGTTTCGGCATCGTTTGTTAAATTTGGAAGTTTAGAAGCTCTTAGGCTTGAATTCGAGGTTAATTTGGTGTTTTGATGTTGTTTTAGGTGTTCCAAAGGATCGACTAAGTTCGTATGTTGATATGTGACTCGTTGGTATTATTGGTTGAGGTCTCGAGAGCCTCGGGTGTGTTCGGAGGGTTAGCGGATTGTTTTGGTGTTGTGAACAGCTGAAATGGCTGCTGGTGTTTCCGCACCTGCGTAAGAGGATCCGCAGGTGCGAGGGTCGCATGAGCGGAAAATGATCGTAGATGCGGAGTTTTGGAACCTGAGGAAGGAGCGTAGGTGCGCAAGCTTGGACGCACCTGTGAGCCCGCAGGTGCGAGGACTGGCCGCAGGTGGGGAGTTTGGGCGGTTAAGTGGATTGCGCAGGTGCGGCGATTGGACGGCAGGTGCGGTCCCGCAGACGCGAGAAATTGGCTGCTGGTGCGGAAGGCCTGGGCTGAAGGTATATATTGCACACTTCGCAAATTTTTGGGTATTCTTCACCATTTCTTCTCAGATTTTGAAGCTTTTGGAGAGTTTTGAAGAGGGAATCAAGGGGGCTTTCACTGAGGTAAGATACTTGAGCCTAATACTCGTGATTATGGTGATTTTCAGTTGTTTAAGCATGTAATTAGTAGAAATTAGGGATGAAAATGAGGGGTTAGGGCTTGGGAATTGGAGAGTTTGATTTGGGGATTTGAGAGGTCAAATGAGGTCGGATTTTGATAAATTTGGAATGGTTGGACTCGTGAGTGAATGGGCTTTCTAGTTTTGAAAATCTTATCAGATTTCGAGACGTGGGCCCGGGGACCAGGTTTGAGCCGAATTCAGGATTTTTGGTCTATTTGATAGTTTTTCATGTGGAATTCATTCCATTGGCGTATAATGATGATAATATACTGATTTTGAATAGATTCAGAGCGTTTGGAGGCCGATTCCAGAGGCAAGGGCGTCGCGGAGTAGGGATTTGACCTGTTTGAGGTAAGTAATGATTGTAAATCTAGTCCTGAGGGTATGAAACCTCGGATTTTGCATCGTTTTACTACTTTGAGGTGACGCACATGCTAGGTGACGGACGACACCATTGGGGATTGTGACTTGGTCCATCCTGTAGCAACTATAAAGTTGCATATTTGACTAAAAACTATATGATACTTGCATGCGGTAAAATCGAAGGGTCCAATTTTGGGCCATTACAATGCCTCGTAAGCAAGCTCTCCAAAGGCTCGGGACTATGGTCGAGATTTACCCCGAGGAGCCATCAGTGTCCAACCTCGAGACGGTGCAAGTCGACAGCTATGATAAAAAAGTGGGAAGTTCCCTAGGCGCACGACTAGAGCTGACAAGGTCTAGAGGGCTAGCTCAGATCCGTATCAAGGCATTAAGTGGCTATACCTGCCCCATATCTTTGTAATTAATGCATTTATACTATGTTCCCCTTAATATATAAAGGGGAATCCTTGACATTTTGTAGACGTCTGATACTCAATATTCAATACAAGAACATTCTCTATGCTCTCTAACTTAACATATTCTCTTGAACTCATTACTTCCATTTATTGCTTATATTCATTGTGTTCTATTTATTGTTCTTCATTTATTGCTTGTTATTGGCCATAAAGGGCCATCACTGAATCTGTCATAACTGTTAGTCCCTCCATCGACTGCCACGGCAAGATATATGACTCGACCTCGAGGCCCCGAATAAGCAAACTCGAGGCCCTGCTTATCAGCCTATTGGTTTGGCTATCATCTTGTTTTCAAGCTTTTATCTCGTTTTCTAATCTCTTACTTAGCATCCATTGCTTAACAACTAACATAAAAATAGATCACTTATTTTTAGAACCACAAAATCAAATTTAATTGTAATTACCAATTTTACGGTAAACAGTTTGGCGCCCACCGTGGGGCAAAAAATAATAGTGATTATTTTCTTGCTGGTTTAACTACGTAGCGCAAGTTATCTTTCACACTTTTTCTTGTCCAAGATCTTTGATTTCAGGTCAAAATGTCTAACGCAGTAAACGCACGTGAAAACGACAATCTAGAAGACCATGGAGAAAATGGTGTTGACGTCCCAGGTGTTGGTGTACCACCACGAAACCCTGAGAATGCACCAGAACCAATTCTCGTGGACGCGGTCTCGTGCGATGCCCAACACATCGATATAAGCTCCCATATTAACAGGAGCGTGTGCCAAGGATACCAATAAGAAGCTCAGAAAACCCTGGCTGGGGAATAATGGGAGGTTAGCCTTCATGTTATTTTTGAAATGTTACAGGCACAACAGCTGGCGGTCGCTCAGCTGCAAAGTCACCAGAAAACTCCCAGCATGGTAGCACTGGGGACGGCTCCCCTAGTCGAGCTGGTACCAGAGACGTCGAGCAACAACGGGTCGGCAGCCGACCCCGCCATCGTAAAGATGCTCGAGGATCTTACAAGGAGGATCGAGTAGGGCGAGAAGAAGATAGAAGCCAACGACAAAAAGGTCAAGACCTACAATTCCAGGGTCGATCAAATTTCGGGCGCACCCCCGATCCTGAAAGGTGTGGATTCAAAGAAGTTCGTACAAAAGCCATTCCCACAGGAAGATTCTCCAAAACCCATTCCAAAGAAGTTCAGGATGGCCGACCTTCCGAAGTACAACGGAACCTCGGACCACAATGAACACGTTACTGCTTGCACTTGTGCAGTGAAGGGCAACGACCTAAAGGACGAAGATCGAGTCCGTACTACTGAAGAAGTTCGGAGAAACGCTTTCAAAAGGGGCAATGATGTGGTATCACAACCTGGCCCCAAACTCGATAGATTCATTTTCCATGCTGGCAGATTCTTTCATAAAGGCGCATGCTGGTGCCATCAAAGTAGCAACAAGGAAATCCGACGTCTTCAAGATCAAGCAGAGGGACAATGAGATGCTGCAAGAGTTCGTATCTCGCTTTCAAATGGAACGAATGGAACTATCGCCGGTCTCCGACGATTGGGTAGTACAGGCCTTCACTCAAGGCCCGAATGAGCGAAGCTCGGTGGCTTCGAAACAGCTGAAGCAGAACCTAGTCGAATACCCGGCCGTAACATGGTCGGACGTCCACAACCGATACCTATCAAAGATCATGGTCGACGATGATCAACTAGGAGCCCCCTCGAGCTCAGTATATCCTAGCAGGCTTCTGGCGAAGGAGCCAAAGCCAAACAAAGAAAGGTACCAGCCATACACCGAGGACAGGAGGAACGCCCCGAGGTGTGACATACCCCGGAATGATCGAAGAACGGGCCGAGGGAAGAACTCTCGGGGACTCGTCAGCAGACCAGGGTTCGATAGGCGCGCAGGGCCGGCAGAGGCACCTCGCTTGTCGGAATACAACTTCAATGTCGATGTTTCAGACATCGTATTCACCATTAGTAAAATTAGAGACACCAGGTGGCCAAGGCCTGTACAATCGGATCCATCGCAAAGAAATCATAACTTGGTGTGTGAATTCCATAACACGCACGGCCACAAAACCGAAGATTGCCATCAACTCCGGGAAGAGGCAGCCCGACTACTGAGCAAAGGTCATCTCCGAGAATTCCTCAGTGATCGAGCCAAAAACCAGTTCTGGGAAAGAGAGGCAACCAAAGAGAACGAAGCAGATGAGCCACAACATGTCATCCACATGATCCTAGGAGGCATCGATGCCCCACAGGAACCCGCGATCAGAAGGACAAAAATATCCATCACCAGAGAAAAGCAAACTCGAGGTTACATACCCGAGGATGCTCTCACGTTCAGGAACGAGGACATCGAGACCTTGTCTCAACCTCACAACGACGCACTGGTAATCTTTTTCCTTGTAAATACATTTCAAATTAAACGTGTACTTGTGGATCCAGGTAGCTCGGCCAACATTATCAAATCGAGGGTGGTAGAGCAGCTCGGGCTGCTTGACCAAATCGTGCCCGCCTCTCGAGTCCTCAACGGATTCAACATGGCGAGCGAAACAACAAAAGGGGAAATCACCCTCCCATTCAATGTGGCCGGCACAACCCAAAATGCCGAATTCCATGTCATCGAATGAGACATGAGATACAACGCCTTGCTCGGAAGGCCATGGATACCCTGCATGAGAGCAGTACCATCAACCCTTCATCGAATGGTGAAGTTCCCAACAAAGGATGGGATAAAAACCGTCTATGGGGAACAACATGCGGCAAGAGAAATGTTCGCAGTACACGACGTAGCACCGATACCAGTACCTCCACCTTTGAAAGAGCCAAAGGATAAGCAAACAGTAGAATAGCGAAAACAAGCTACACCCTCGGCTAAATCCGACTGAACAAAGCAAAGGACCGTACCGCGTCCTCGTAGCAAACGATCGGAACATATCGGGGGCCGAAACGCTGTCAGCACTAAGGTATGATCACCTCCCTTTGTCAATTACATCTTATATTAACCTAAGTGCAGGTATCCGGTCGAAATAGCTGAAGCGCTTTCCAACTCGAAGGTCTTAGGTTTCAAAATCATGCGTTGCACTCTTTTCCTTCGACCAGGTTTTTATCCCAAGAAGTATTTTACCGGCAAGGTTTTTAACGAGGCAACATCTATATGCTACCTAAGGAAAACTCAACAAGTATTCAAGGCTTCATTTGCAATCAACCTCGAATACTGGGGGGCATCCCCATGGAAGGTCACTTACTCGGAGAAGCCAGGATGCGCTGAAGAGGGTCTCGATAGGAAAATAATGTACCGGGCCAAACGGTCGAACGAACCGTGCCCGCATTGAATAACTGAGCCCTCAACAGCAAAGACATGTATACTTATACCAAGTAATCAAAGAATACTTTCAAAAAAGCATTTTGCGCTTCAAAGAAGCTCGGTATTTTGGCAAAAACGGCTCCTCTGTCAGAAATGTCCCGAACACTCGGGGACTAGCGTCAACAACTCGAAACAATGTGACCCCCAGGTCGGAGCTCCAATCTCGTAATCCCTCGATGAGGCAACATAAAGATCACAAAACAACTCCAGAATCAAAAATGTCCCGAACACTCGGGGACTGGCGTCGAAAAACTCAAGGTCAAATGACCCCCGGATCGGAAAACTCCGAAATCATAAGCCCTCAATGAGGCAACACCAAGTTTACAAGTAATGGCTCCCAAGCCAAAAAACCCTCGATGACTCGAGGACTGTCGCCAATCACCACCCCCATCGACTTATCAAAACCCGAGGCCATAAGACCACATACGGCCAGCCTCGGTCTCAAAAGACCTACATAAGGCAACAACAAAAACTGTATGACCACAAAGGCATGTAAAATCTGTAAGACCTCAAGCAAGGCATGAATCACACTTGTACCAAGTGACAATAACTGTAAGACCTCAAAGGCATGTAAAACTTGTAAGACCTTATTAAAGGCATAAACCCGATCTTAAAGTTAAGGCTATATATCGAACTTGTAAGACCCCTAAAAAGGCATTCCCTCGATATAGACGCCGAAACTACTTCACTCGGGGACTGAAAGGCTCCGACCAAGCACAAATGACTACGGTCATAAGGCTATACCAGCCAAACTAACACGACTCAGGGACGCCCGACCATCGCTATAAAATCACAGGCCTTCAATTACTTTGAATATACTTCGAAAAGAACAAAACAGTCTACCTTTGACACATGCAAAAGAGCTTCGACCATGTCAAATCCTAACTACAGGCTTCGAGATACTCAGCCTCCGAGCCAAACCTCCCGAGGTGCTCGATCATCACCATATAACAGCTCACAATCGAGGTTTTATCGAACTGTCGAAGAGTCGGGCAAACACAACTTCAAAAGTCCTTAACAAGGCAGAAATAAAGCCTATATTAGAGGTCGCACCGACCCAATGCGTAAGAGCCTCTATCACCAGCCCATATAAAAGGTCGTACCGAACCAACGCATAAGAGCCACTGTCACCAGCCCATATAAAAGGTTGTACCGACCTAAAGCGTAAGAGCCACTGACGCCAGCTTACATTAAAAGGTCGTACCGGCCCAACGCGTAAGAGCCTAAGGGCTAGCTTTAAATTCAAAAACTTGAGGGTCAAATGAGCTCGAGTCGAAACCCGACTCGGAGACTGAACCCGAAACAGTTAACTAAAAATGCCTAAGGGCGAAAGCATAAGAGCCTAGACACCAGCTTACATTAAAAGGCTATACCGACAAAAGCGCTTAAGACCCTACGAGCCAGCCTAATAAGCCTCAGGGCCATACTATGAATCCAAGGATTCCTTTTAACTCGAAGACCATTTCTTCTTGCTGATGGCTAACAGACATCGAAAGGTCATAAAAAACGAAGTCGCAAGATTTCTTTTTGTACACTGTGTGAAAGAATACAAGCTTCATTCACAAAGTTCTTTGAAAAACACTACATACAAAATCTGAAAAGGAAAGGCTTAATCTACGCCCCCCCTCGGGGACTACGGCCCGTCAGCCTATTTCTTGCCATCCTCGGCATCGGACAGAAGGGACTTAGCGTCATGTTCATCCGCCTCTGCCTGTTTCACCTCTTTCGAGAGGTCAAAACCCCTAACATTGATCTCCTCGAGGGTTTCGCTCCGAGATTTGCACCGTGCATGCTCCAAACTCCTGCTCTCGCGGTCGAGAACCCTTCTCAGCTCAGCTCGGGCATCGATAACGTCCTTCAAATAGACCGCCACTTTCTTATCAGCTTTAGTTCGGCTCATTACGGTTTCGGCCCAGGCATCCACAACCTCGGCTTTTATCTTCAAAAGCTCGGACTCAAGCTTTGTGACCATATCCGTTCGGACCAAACTGTTCTCACGAGCTAAGCGAAGCTGAACTTCGAGGGCAGAAGCCCTAGCCAAAGCACGTTTCTCCGCTATAGTATGAGCGTCCGCCTGAGCCTTTAACTCATCGCGCTCACATTTGGCTTGGCTAACTTCACTCCTAAGGTGTTCCAGGTCTCCAACCTTCTTCTGCAGCTAAAATAAATGAAACGTCAGCCTCAGGAATGGAAAAGGGAACATGCACCCCATCTCAGGCAATAAGTACCTATTCCTCGAGGTAGGTTTCACAATTCAGGCTTCGACTCGCCTCGCACCGCAAGCGCGCCAACTCGTCTTCTCTCTCGTTGCAAAGAAGCCTGAGGGACTTTTCCCCATCCACGACTTTTTGCAGCATGGCCTCACGACGAAGCAGTTCGGACTTGAGCTTGTCAAAAGCCTATGAAAGAGAAACTCGACCAGAGAGTGAAAATTGCAAAACAATAAAATCAACACGGACCAAAAAACTCACATCGGAATAGAGCCGCTGAGCTTCCTCGAAAGTTGAGCGCATGTCTACTAGCCCGGCTCTGTCTACCCCGGAAGAACCGCACCCAGTGAGGGAGCTATCGCTCAGCATATGCGGCTCCTGGTCTCGAACATCCCTCGAAGTACCTTCGATGGCGCAAGACACATCCTCGCCAGGCCCCCAGCGTGGACTCATCTTGCTGTAAGCACTGTCACCCTGTGAAAGCCCTTTTTGCTTACTATTATCGCTCCATAGCCCAGAAGCCGGCAATCCCTCTCCCTCTCTGAGAGGACACGGTCTCGCACCAAAGGATTCCCCGATGCCTACGGCGATGGGGTTAGTACGCGTATAAAGAAAATGCCCTTAAAGGAGCAAATCACACAGCGCGTATCGTGGTGTTTAGCCTCCCATCTGCCCTTAGACGAAACTCGCCACTTACGCTCGTCATAAGTCGAGCAAGTCGCCAGCTTCCGAGCCTAGTACGTCAGGTCGAGGACCTCGCACGACGTCCATGAAATTGCTGCAGAAAGGGAAAGGAAAGCGCATTTACGGAACCTGCCTATGCCACAAGAAAAACTATGAAGGCACAAATATATCACTTACTTGTAAAATTCCATTCCTCAAGGAATGGCAGAAAATCCACGGGGATAATATCAACGGTCCGTACTCGGACGAATCGACTCATCCACTCCCGATCTCCATCTTCTTCATCATCAACGACGAAAGGTGTGGTGGATCGGCACCTTAAGGTTAGCAGACCTCGATGGTGAAAAGGCCGGTAGAACCTGATAAGATGACTGAGCGTGAATTCAAGCCCCGCTTTCTCCGCAAAGAACCTCATCATCAATACTATCCGCCAAAACGACGGGTGAATCTGCGCCAAGGTAACCCAGTATTTTCGACAGAAGTCAAACACAACCCTATCAGGGGGGCCTAGCGTGAAGGGGTACATGTATATGTTCAAAAACCCTTCAGGATGATCCATGATGCTTTCTCCCGAGGGAAGTACCCGCAGTACTGCCTTTTCCCCCCATCCACAGTCTTTCCTCACTAACTCAGGGTGCCCCTCTCCTACTAAAGAAACAAACTTCGAAGCATACTCTCAATGACCCCAAGCATTTTGGTTCAAAAAGCCTTCAAGGGTGGAACTCCCCTCTCCTCGCCGAGCGGACCTTGGTGTGGCATCCATAACTGTGGTGAAACTAGAAAATCTGAACAAAGCCTTCAAAGTTGAAATTGTGAAAGCCTTAACACAGGAAAGGAAAGCTCTACAGAGGAGGATGACTACTCGGAATAGCAGAATCCCCAAAAGAAGGAATGCAACCCTATATATGGAGAAAACGGCGACTATCCGCCTGCCTCAAAGGCTAATTAAAAACGCTAAATGAGACATTTTTCACTTTGGGAAAATGTGCCAACGGAATTGCCTCGGTCATTTCGTAACCATGTCATACACTTGACGTCGCCTTACGACACCTTGGGGTCAGAGACCCCCGCATTGGCCAAGTCCCGAGATGGTACCCGATCTCGAGGAGCTCCGTAAAAAAGAAGATAGGCTCCAAGAATCCATTGGCATCATTACAAGTCCCGAGATGGTACCCGATCTCGAGGACCTCCGTCTAAAAGAAGATAGGCTCCAAGAAGCCAATGGCATCATTACAAGTCCCGAGATGGTACCCGATCTCGAGGACCTCCGTCAAAAAGAAGATAGGCTCCAAGAAGCCATTGGCATCATTAAAAGTGCCGAGATGGTACCCGATCTTGAGGACCTCCACCAAAAAGGAGATAGGCTCCAGGAAGCCAATGACATCACTACACGGCCCGAGATGGTACCCGATCTCGAAGATCTCTACCAAGAAAGGGATATGCTCCAAGGAGCCATTAACATCATCCTAAGCCTCGAGATGGTACCCGATCTCGAGGACCTCACTCAAAAGAAGATAAGCTCTAAAAACCTACTCATATGGGCTTGGCCTCGAGGTACTATCTAAACCCGGGTAAGCCCCCATCCGAAATCTATCTGCTATGCCTTAAGGCTATCTACACTGAGTTCAAAGCAAACTTCCAAGTAACTCGAGCTTGAGTGAACCCCCGCTCGGGGACTGTTCCCAAAAGCCTAAAGGATATCTTTATTCTCATACTCCCGAGCAAATCCCCCCGTTGAGGTCTATCGCGGGGTCTAAAGGGCTAAGTCTGATACTAAAATTTCAAAGCCCCACTCTCATTCAACTCGAAGTCAGGGATCCCGACAGCCCGAGTTTATCAATCCAATCCGGGCTCAGTCCAAGGAACGACAATAGTTTCTACAGGGAATTGTATTAATCAGTCAAGAGCCAGAGAAATACTTACACCCGGGCTCGGTACTCATACCGACCGGTGAAATCACGCATTCAGATTCTTCACAAGTGCAGATAAAGGGAAATAAAGCTTAAATCGGAGACAAATTGAAGAAATTTCTTTTCCATTAATGAACATGATTACAAAGCCCACGAGGGGCCCTTACACAGAAACAAAGAAGCAAAAGGGATGAAGTGCCACACTAGGCCGGGGTAGGTAGGTGAGCAGCGGTGTATAGTCCGAACACCCTCATGAGCAGTGTGTAGAGTCCAAACATCTCCCTAAATCGGAAGAAGTCGGCCCCCTATCTCATCGCCTCGAGCCAACAACGACAACAGTAATAACAATAACAACAACAACAACAACGACAAGTCAATGCAATCTCGCTCGGTAAGGGAAAGCCCTAAAAAAAGGCCATGGCATGGCTGATAGGAACGTCGCCATGTAACCTTAAGGCCACGGGCCTTAAACATGGGAGATAACAATGGCGAGGATGAAGAGAAGAAAGGGGTAGAATGATATTGGAAGACACTTGAATGAGGAAATGGTTCCAGAAGGCTTCCATTTATTGGGGGTGGAAGTGTAACCGGCGGTCCCATTAATGTCTTTGAAAGACGTATCGGCAGGCGCAATCAAAGCATTCTTTGGGAACTGAATCGACGACGATATTATCGCTTTGGTGAATAAGAATTGGCAGTACATTGAATGACACTGAATAGATGAACCGACGGGACGCCTCAGTTATCATAAAGTCTTACGTCATAAGTATGACATTATCGCGGCAAAGTTCGAAGAGATGGAAATCAAAGTCGTTTCTTATCGTTTCACTCTAAGAAACGCGGGGACTATCTGTATGCGGTAAAATCGGAGGGTCCAATTTTTGGCCATTACAACGCCTCGTAAGCAAGCTCTCTAAAGGCTCAGGGCTATGGTCGAGATTTACCCCGAGGGGCCATCGATGTCCAACCTCGAGACGATGCAAGTCGACAGCTATGATAAAAAAGTGGGAAGTTCCCTAGGCGCACGACTAGAGCTAACAAGGTCTAGAGGGCTAGCTCTGATCCGTATCAGGGCATTAAGTGGCAATACCTGCCCCATATCATTGTAATTAATGGATTTGTACTATGTTCCTCCTCATATATAAAGGGGAATCCTTGTCATTTTGTAGACGTCTGATACTCAATATTCAATACAAGAACATTCTCTCTGCTCTCTAACTTAACATATTCTCTTGAACTCATTACTTCCATTTATTGCTTATATTCATTGTGTTCTATTTATTGTTCTTCATTTATTGCTTGTTATTGGCCATAAAGAGCCATCATTTAATCTGTCATAACTGTTAGTCCCTCCATCGACTGCCCACGACAAGATATAGGACTCAACCTCGAGGCCCCGAATAAGCAAACTCGAGGCCCTGCTTATCAGCCTATTGGTTTGGCTATCATATTGTTTTCAAGCTTTTATCTCGTTTCTAATCTCTTACTTAACATCCATTGCTTAACAACTAGCATAAAAATAGATCACGTATTTTTAGAACCACAAAATCAAATTTAATTGTAATTACCATTTTCACGGTAAACAAAACTTATATGTTTTAGGAAGAATTTCTATAAATTGGGCTGAATGCCATATTTGGGCCTTGTGCCAGAGGTGTTTGGACCCTTAGGGGCATTTTCTTATTATCCTCTCACTGTTTTGATTGAAGATCTATAATCAGTCATGGTATGTTTACTGATTTCATAACTCAGTCTTTATTACCCCGGTTTGATGCATATAAAAATGTTATTTTGGGGCTGAGCACCCTATTTTTACTGATAGCACGAGTGGCTTGAGAGGTTTATGACTGAGTGAGGCCGGAGGCCTATTTTTGTGAGGATATAATGGGATCGGGCTGCGGACGGCAACATGTTGTTACTGATTCATGATTTTGTGAGGCCGAGGGCCTGATTGATTTATGCCACGAGGTGGCTTGTTTTAGCGCTTGGGATGTAGCAGCCCCTCTGGAGTCTGCACATCTCTAGTGAGCACGGGTACCCTGAGTGATGTTTTGCCCCAGGGGCTGTATATGAGTGATATTTGCCGGGGGGCTGTATATGAGTGATGTTTCGCCTGAGGGGCTGCATATGAGTGATAGTGAGGTATGCGCGAGGGGCTGTATACGAGTGACTGTGAGGTGGCCCGAGGGGCCGTATGTGAGTGATGTTTTTTCCCGTGGGGCTGCTTATGAGCGATGTTTTTGCCCAGGGGCTGTTTACGATTTTCATCACTTTTACTCTCTTTTGCATTAAGCCTCTATTGAAACTGTTGAAAAATATCTTCAAATGATTTTTACCGAAAACTGGATTTTGAAAATGAGATGATTTGGCTCACACACAGATCTGAAAGCATGTTGTAATTTATGAGATTTCATGGTGTGGACTTTATGTGTTTTACTGCCCGTCATTATTGCTCAGTCTTTATTTACTTTTATTACTTACTGAGTTGGCGTACTCATATTACTCCCTGCACCTTATGTGCAGATCCAGGGGTTGCTGGACATGCTAGTGAGTGTTGATTTCATCCGTCGCGGATCTGTCGGAGTTACCAAGGTAGCTGCATGGCGATCGCAACCCGGCTCTTCTCCCTCCTATCTTCCTATAAATGTTATTAATTGGTTTCTAAACTGTATTAGTCTTAGTATTATTGATAGGTCTTAGTAGATTCTCATGACTAGTGACACCTCGATGTCGTGCTTTTCTTTCTGCACTCTTGTCATTCAAATGTTCTTTATGAAGTTATTTTATAAATAGCGTAAATTTATCTTTGAAAATGAAATATCGCGTTGTATTTGGTAAAGAGTCGGCTTGCCTAGTTCCACGATAGGCGCCATCATGACATGGTAGGTTTGGGTCGTGACAATCCGGGTCCGCGTCCGAAACCCAGAAGTCTGGGCCTATAATGATATTTTGGGTTGATTCTTGCTCAATATACATGAGTTCTATTATCATTCTTCCATCCAAATACTAGATTTCATCATCAAATCTGCAAGAACACAAAAATCACCAAAGTTGTGATTTTTCAAGATTGTTCTACTTGAGGTAATTCCAATGCTTCAAACTCGTTTTTTATGAGTAGTTAGAAGTATGTGAAGCATTTGTTACAAGTTTTAATGGTTGAAAGATTGGATTATATAACTCTAATTCATGGCATGAAGAGTAATGTTCAGAAAATAAGAGAAAAGATGAATAGTAATCTTGGCAATAAAATTGATGAATACAATGAACCTATGGAATTATTTGTCAGCAAAAGTTGGAAGTGATCAACTAAGTAATCACCCGAATTGTATATTTTGCAAGTGTTGATTATGGAAGACGATGAATAGTAACTTGGTGGCATTGGACAATTGATGTAGTATCATTAATGACTTCGAATGAGTATTAAAATATAAGAATGAAGTTGAATGGTCTAGCATGTAAATCTATTTGGCGATTTGAGTTGTTGGAGGCATGTAGCCAACTTATAAGCCATATGTGGATATCGATCAATATCTTAGGTCATATTTTGATATAATTATGATATCTAATTGTAGATATTGACTTGTTGGTGATGTTTGAGCATTTTAATCAATATTGAAATGATGTGAGAGGATTGAAAGCTTGTGAATGTTAATAAAGAGAAAGCGAGGAAAGTTGATTAAAACTTACTCTTCTTGAGGGACTTTTTCTAAAAGCATGTTTCGAGTTAATACTTATGTTATTTGCAAATGTGCTTTCGTACTTGTGGGGACAAACAAGTACGAATGTGTCCATGTACAAAATATTATGTTGCATATGTAGTGTCATGTTGTTCTATAAATTTTTTTTAAATCTTGTTGGAAAAATGATGCTCAAGGCAAATGGTATAAATTTTTATCAAAACTTTTGTATTGACAAGAGTATACATATTTGACTGTTAAAGATAAGTTTTCATGGAAAGTATTCCTTTTGGAAATTGATGAGCATAATAGCACTTGTGGTATCTTTTAAAGATTGATGTTAAATTGCTAAAGGCTTTAACATGTAAAAGATTGTTTATTTAAATTTTTGATCAAATGGTTTCGATTTTTAATTGATGTTATGATTTGATAAAAATAGATCCTTTGAGGCTACTATGCTATGAATCTATTTTTGAAGTATCAAATATTTTGGGAGTTACTTGTGTTCACCGAGATTGACTTCGGATATATTGTGTTCATCGTCATGAAATTACACGTGCCGATGTAGGCGTAGATGGCCACTTTGTGGTATAGACTACGGCAGAGTGCTCTCCCTGGAGAGAGTACTATTTTGTGCTATTATTAGCATGGCTGAGTCGATTCGTACGACACTACGATGAGACGACCTGAGCAAGTAGGGTATATTATAGTTGCCTCCAGGTACATAACCTAGTTGACCTTCTTATGCCGGTGATGGTATAGTACTCCTAATGAAAGGTACGGATGATTTTCTTATGTTTATACCTAAGGAGCCGAAAGTGATTTTGATGACTTAAAGCAAATGGAATGATTTTTTTATGATTTTATCCAAAATCTTGGGTTGATATAAATGTTTAAAAGTGTATATTGCGGGTTATATTTTACTTGTCTTTTATTTAAAATGACAAGGATCATGAATTGATAAAATTTCTTATCTTTTTATATCAAATATTGATGTATTATTTTTATAAGGTTTGTCCCAAAAACTTAAGTTAGAGAGAGAGTCTATGATGCTTATTGAGTACCACTGTGGTGTACTCAGCCTTTCCAGGGTCCTGTTTACTTTACATGTTTCAGGATGAGATATGATACGTGGCATGCAGTCAGGGCTAGGATGACTCTCTTCCTGAGGTATATGGTGAAGCACCACTCCTATTTCGTGGCAGCTATCATGTTGTTTTCTTAAATTATGCTAGTCGGGTATTAGCCCAAGTATTTAATTCTATTCTTTAGTATAGAGGCTCCATAGATAGTTGTGAAAGCTTGTAGTAACGGGGTTGTACACGACATACATGAAAATATATTTATTTTACTTAGTATTATCATGAAAAGCGTCATGTGTGATTTCAAATTGGAAAAATACTTTATCATTTAACTTTAAATTGTATATGATTTTCAAAGAGCTTCCGCGGTTAAATTGGTTTTCATGCATATGATTTGGGTGCATCTGTCGATGCCCCCTTTTTCTCGCGAAATCGGGTTTACGACATTTGGGAGGACAACTCTATTCCCTTTTGGGATTTGGGTTTTTTTGGAATTGAAATTGAAGAGTCGCCACCTAATGATTAAGTGCATTAGGACACTAAAGGTTTTTGAGTTGGAAAACCAGAGTTCGGGTAAGGGCTAGAAATTATCTCGAGGGGAAGGTGTTAGGCACCCCACAAGATCCACTAGTGTGATTCCCGGCCATGTTATATTGTGACTTCACATAATCAAGTAGGCAATTAAGGGCTTAAATAGAAAGGGTTCACATACAATATTGCAGTAAGTCGAAACTTGAGTAAAGGTAAAGAGGGCAAGAATTTTATGAAAAAGATTTAAATAATTCTAAAAAAATAAACGAAAGCAAGTAAAGGGAGGGGGTCCTAGGTTTATGATTAATATGGATCATGTTAATGCAATACCCAGTAATCACTCCTCTAAAGAGGGGCTACATGAGGTATTATCGCATCGGTCATCATATCCATATCTACCTTTCCACCCCATTAAGGTATTAAAGCGCGGATTGGTCTCGGTTACTATTGCATGCTATTACCCGTCCCATTCCTATCAGTCCCGGAGGCACTTAGGGCTGCTAGTCCTAAAGGGTGGGATATTAGGCTCATTGGTTTCAAAGGATAAAAATCTAAGGCGACATACAAAAACACATACTGCACGTTGGGGGGGGGGGGGATCAATGTAAACATATAAAGGCTCATGTATACCTCCTCAAACAAACACATAAATAACATGATTTAAACACAATTAAGGTCTCAAAGATAGGAACTTTACAGCAGTTAAAACATGGTTTAAAAAAAAGAAGTAGTAACAGTAGTTTAATGAGGTGCAGGACAAATAAAGTAGCACGATTCTGGGCAGAGGTTGGAAACCCAGTGATTTGAGGACATAAAAATCAGAAACTCAGTAAGAATAAATGGGTGCACCATTTCAAAATCATTTCCAGATGAAGCAGAGTTTTTTAAGAAAAAAAAAATAGAGTGAACTTCAGAGAATCAAAGCAAAAATGGGGACGACAGAGTTGAAATTGAAGAAGTTGGTTGGTCTTAAGCTAATAAAAACACGATCAGTTCTTATTGGGCCTAAAGTTTGCCTAGGCGTTGTTATACATTGTCTGACTATCTTAAGGGACAGACATGCATATTTTGATTTTGATTTATAAAGGTACGCGTGATAAGGTATTTGCAGAAAACGTTTCAAACCACTTAGCCATATTTTAACAAAGTTATTAGACAAACGTGAATTAACTACTGCAACTCGAACGAGTGAGAAGTCCTAAGGGCAGGATATCTAATGCACATAGAAGTACCTAAATCATGGTTTCTAACATGCCAATGCAGTAATGTCAAATTATTTAGCTTGTTGTTAATTATTTGCTAGTTATTAACTGATCGTGATTGCAAGAGAGCGTAATGACAGGCTGAAAGTAAAGAACCTAAAGCAGGATCTCCAATGAATGAGATGCATGGCCTATACAGGTTATCTATTGTGCAGATAAGAAATAAAATCCTATAAGCATGTTTTCTACCCATTATTAATACTAAGCATGCATAACCCTCCCCCATATTCACTATTCAACCCCAATCGTTTGTTTACAAATTATTACAAACTAGTATCATCTGAATTACAGTAAATAAGAACAAAAAAAAGAAGTTATTCTATAGGGAGCCTTCAATCAGGCCTAGTCTTCCAACCTCAACCCCTTCGAGTTCACCGTCTTTGCCATGGTCTAGGTGCGGCAAAGCTCCCTAGGGCCCCATTGGGTCCCTGGCCAATACTAGTACCTAGACATTTAAAAGAAAATGCACGACATGTGCAGTGTGGAATACCAGCCTTGTGTGTCAAAGTTCAGTGAGTACTCAGAGGTACTCAAAGCAATGCTCACACGAAGGGGGCAGAACCTATTTTCTAAGAGCAGTGTGAAGTGCAGGAAGAAGAGTTTTCGAAAATAAGGGGGTTCGTTTTAAAAGAAAACAGCAGAACCATAGTTCAACAGTACATGATTGCATACAAGGATCATGGGGAAAGGGGAACAGATAGATCACACAATGCTGAAGGGGATACAGGTTTAATGAACATGACTACACAGAATCAATGGATTCAGGGGAACTTGGAAGTAGTAAAATTTAGGCATGCTAATGTATAACAACAGGACATAGGCATAGCAAGGAATTGACAAAGTCAGACTCAGCATGTAAATCAGAAGACACGGTGAAGTATTAGAGCAAAGAATCAATTACACATTGAGCAGGAGAAGCATAAGTAGAAGAAAATCACAAAGATAATGAACTGAAACAAAAATAAACACATTGGTGTGAGACTTGAAAATTAATTAGGACATACCAGTAAAAGAGCAAAAGCAGGATGCAAAGACAAGGTAGTAACACTATATTAGCCTTGGCTTTCAGCTGGCTAATAATAAGCAGGAGCAGAGAATAACAATAGAACAAAGAGCAAGAGAGAATGCAGATTTTAAAGTGTTCAGTGTGTGTAAGCCAGGAAGACTTGTCGTGTGTGCTATGTAAAAGACTTAGGGTATTTATAGTTGAAAGTAGGTGGTAACTGTGAGCACGTGATTTTTTCCCTATATATGAATTATTCCCAAAAATTCAAACAAGATGATTTCTTTCATTATTTTGCAATTTTGTGAATTTTGTGTTTCTGTTGATTGTGTGCATTTTTATTCGTGCATTTTAATTCATATGAAAAATACAAAATACATTGGCATTCAGGATCTAATTTCATATTTTAGGATTAATTAGGGGTTAATTTGTTTTAGAACAAAATATGAAGAAAATAAAAAAAAAATAGTTCACTTTTGCATTTTTAATTATTTAATTGTGAATTCGTCACGAAATAGATTTCAAACAATTTTAGGAGTTAATTAGTTTAACTTTGAAATATATTAGAACTTTATTTTAATTTTTGTATTTTTATAAAATCAGAAAAAATACAAAAATACAAAATAAAATACAAAAAAACAAATACAAGAAACAAACAAAAAGAAAACAAATAGAAAAGAGGGCTGATTAATAAAAGGACCTAAATTGGGCCATTTCAATTAAATTCACCAGCCCAAAAAACCCTGGCCCATACCCGTCCCTCACTCGACCCGGCCTGCCCCCCCCTCCATACCAAACGACCCCGTTTAATCAGAATGCAATCCTGGCCGTCGATGTTAATCGATCAAACGGCGAGGAACTGATACCTAATCACTATATAACTGTCCGAAACCGACCCCCCTCTCTCAGACCCCATCGACTTCCTCAACCTCCTCTCTCTCATAAACCCTAATTGCGCCGTCCCCAAATTCCTTCGCCGGTGATGGCGGCGCCACCTCCAAATGCCACCAAATTAACACCCTAAAATCCCCTCTTCTCCCTCATCTCGAATCCACAATCCCTTTCCCTCAAATCCCGGCTAAACATCTCGAATATTGGATCTAAACTTTTCCGGCCATGACAACACCTTGTCCAAATGATACCAAATTTACACCAAGTGTTCACCTCCCTACTCACATCACGAATCCATGCCTATTTCACTTCAAATGTCCCCCAAACTGTTCGAATTTTGAATCCAACTTTGACTCCAAAAACCCTAGTTCATCGGTCTCGTCCCAAAATCACACCAGGAGATCACCTTGCCTTCCTCACCCAGCATTCAATGTCAAAATCTCTCAGGGGTCTCCATGATCGATGGAAATTCAAATCTAGGGTTCTGGAGTTAAAACTTGGGCGGAGTGTTGAAGTCTCGCTGTTTCGAGCGTGGTTGAAGTCTGTTTCATGTCGTGATTCATTAGGTAAGGTTTTCTTGTTTGTTTTTAAAAAATTAGTCCGCCTGCCCTTCATTTTCTTTCTTCTTTCCTTGTCTGAGTTTCAAGTCAAATTCACGTTTATTTCAGTCTACATGTGTTTGTTTCAATTTGATTAGTTTAGGTCTAGAGCCAGTCTAATTTTAAGTCTAAATTTCTAATTAGATTCTGTTAGCATGCTATTTGGTTAGTTTCTATTTGTTAGATTAGGTTTCTTTTAATCAGGTTGTTTTAATCTTTTAAGTTCAAGTTAAATTGATTCTGTTTTTACCTTGGATTCTCTATTTGATTCTGATTGAATAATTCTTGATAATTTAGCTTCAGTTTAATTTTTGAATTACTAAATCTCTATTGGATTAACATTCTAATTAGATTTCAATTTTTAGGTTTTAGTTAATTAGGTTTGAGATTAGTTTAATTTTAGGATTAAATTAGAGGGATTTTTTTAACCTTGTTGAATAACTAACTATAGTTAGTCTGGATCAAGGTAATAGGATTTAGGATAAGGTTAGGAATTTCAGGATAAAAGCAGGGGTAGTTTGGGCATTTGATGTTAGGATAGAATGTTGTAGGATATGTTAGAATTACCTAGAACCTTCTAAAATAGGTCTTAAGTTTGCAATTCAGAAAAGTAGGTGTACTTGCTTGAGAAACAAGCCAATAAGTAAAGGATTACTTTGAAAATAACATAAGGACTAATTGGCAAAGGCTGAAAATCTGATCTGCACCTCATTTTTGCCTATAAAAAGGCATCACCTATGCCTTGAATGAGGAGTTTTGAGCAGCCTCCAAAGAACTCCCCTCCAAAAAATTTTCTCTCTAATCTCCAGATCTGATTTTGAAATTTAAATATTCAAAAACCCAAAAACAATAGAAAACCTTCAAAAAATCAAAAAAAGTACTGCTCCATTAAGAATTTTAAAATAATTTCAGCTCTTAGATAGTGATTCACATTTCCTAGTCTAATACTAGGCTGCTGGAGTTTCAGTTCATTTACTGAGTTGTTTTCAAGTGAATTTAGACTCATATAAGCTGATTTTGGTCAAGTGTTGGTCTATTCAAGCTGTGTTGATTGGTTTGGTACTATTCAAGCTGTTTCGATTGGGTTTTGTGGTTGATTTGGTGTGAAATTTCTTCTGGATCATTTGATATCATCTACTGGTTTGATTCACTACTGATGTTGCTGCTGGAAATTGTTATTGCTGCTGATTCTCTTCTTCTGTTCGTTTCGACTTGATTTTCAGGTACACATTTGAATTTGCCCTGATGTAACCTTCAGTTGGAATGAAATGAAGTCATATTTCAAATTTTTTCTCCTGTTATAACATGATTGGAATGTGTAATAATAGTTGTCACATTAGTTGGATCATGATGTAATGATAGTTGACTATAGGTTAGATTTGTAGTTTACTCTCGACTAGAATGTGTTTAATTGGACTGTGGGCTGTTATTTGTCGACTACGGATGCTTAAGTTAGTATATTGATTAAAATGAAGTTAGTTGTCACATTAGTTGCTAGACTAGAATAGGAGTTAGTTGTTTTCACTGTTCCATTTACACATGTTCGTAGGACTTACTGGATTGTTAAACTAGTCTGGCCAGAATTGTTAGATTGTGTGCGATTAGTGCTAAATATTAGCTCGTACCAACTGCTAGTTCAGGCAATATTACATCAGCGGAATAGAGAGGGAAAGTGTAAATAGTGCTGGAATTTGAGCTAGAAAATAATTTAAAACTGGAAAACTATTCACTTAATGTTGTTTTGTTGTGTAGTTCAATATTCGAAGTAGGAATACTAGCTGAAACAGGAAGTCATTTCGAGGTTTATGTGTATTAGCATGTTAAAAAATGAGTTGATATGAGTTGTGTATTAACAGGAAATAACGTTTTCTCATTAATGAGTTGATATGAGTTGTGATTAAAATCATTGTATTCAGTTTGTTTTCCACCTAGTGCTATTTAGGAATTCACCAGCAGTAAAATAAGCGAAATAATTTGAGTATTAATTTGGGAAGCTGAGTGATCAGTATTTCATCAATTTGAGTAGCACCTTGAATAATTTGGAAAGGTTCAGTGATTATTTGTCTAATTCGAATTGAGGTTGGGCCTGGTTAATGACCAGAAATAGACAGTCCATTTTAGGGCAGTTTGGGCCTCAGTGTTTTTGTAGACAGCCCAGATCCTGTCCAGGTCATATGTCCACTTGGACCTTGGCCTAACGCATGGCTGGCCTGCCCTTGTGCACTTGGGCTTTTAGTTGTAAGCAGGCTGTGTTCAAGGCCCAAGTTGGATGAAGATTTGAATTTATATGAGCTCATAGGCCCTAAATATAGTAGCTTTTAAACAATAATAAATAATTAGGGTTTCTTCTTTTATTATTAGAGACAAAGTAAAATAGAAAATCATAGTTACATTAGGATTGGCCTTAAAATAAAAATGAGACGAGCCTCGCCGAACAAAACATATATTGCGGGGCCCTCTTTAAGTGTTTGTATTAAAATACTTAGACTTCGGGATGGGCCGTTTAGCGACTTTCACGGCCTCCCTAAAGATAATAACGCGTTAGTTACTTTAGGCACGTTTTTAATAATTTACTTTCTTAAATACGGGTGCACATTTATGTGACGCAAATCCAAATCTCAACGAAGTCGAAATGTGTCAAAAATTGCGGGTGCATTTATGTGACGCGGTTCGAGACATGTTTTCACGACGTTGCAATTCTCT
>NW_017671646.1:223639-229054 GCF_001879085.1 Nicotiana attenuata | reverse complement strand
GAAGGAAAACAACTAGCGAAAAAGTAAAAGATAATGCATAGTGCTTTGTTCAGCCTTGCTACCCCGAAGCTTTCCGGGCCTTGGTGGTTCTGATGGACCAATTATCGAGGCGCGCTCCTCGGCTCACAGCTTGTATGGAAGGGCCTTCCTCCCCTCCCTCCTCGAAAATGACGTGACAGTCCATATTGTCCTCTTCTAAGAACAAATTCCTCATTGCTGCTAATGCTTCCTCTTCTTCTGACCCATAGATGACTTCCGCTGGTTGAAAAGTCTGTTCCAGATGGGGTATCGGCTGCTCCAATGGATAGTAAGGGCCGCGCCAGGGTGGCGACCAATCCTTGAATTATTCCCAGGTGTACTCGTATCCCAAATCAAAAGTGGTACCATGCTTCTTCAGCTTGATAGGTTCGGTGATTCCCTGGAGGTTCCTGCCGAGTCCCTTTCCAGGTTTATACCCACTCCAATTCAGTATGCTTTCAATCCTGTTATCCCACCATTTATCTTTGTCCACGACATTGACTCGCTCAATATGATGGTAGGTTTCCCCACCTATCTTTCTCCTTCCTCCGATCGCTGGAATGGTTTGGCGACTGTATATGGGATTGCTACCGTCGCCATGAATAATTACTTCTTGGTGATTCCACTCAAACTTCACTGCCTGATGCAGGGTCGATGCTATAGCTCCAGCGGCGTGGATCCAAGGTCGTCCCAATAGTAAGTTGTAGGATGCTGGGATGTCTATCACTTGAAAATCAACGTCGAACCAAGTCAGCCCCATTTGCAAACATAAAATGATTTCCCCGATAGTGGACCTTTGGGAACCATCAAAACCTTTAACGTTGATGGCCCCATCCTTGATCTCATGCAGGCTCTTTCCCAATGTTCTGAGAGTCACCAATGGACAAATATTGAGGCTGGACCCCCCATCAATCAGAATCCTGGTGATGAAATAATCTTCATATTGCACAGTGATGTGCAATGCTTTGTTGTGGCTTAGCCCTTCTGGTGGCAGCTTATCTTCGTGGAAAGTGATTTTGTGACTCTCCAATACCTGCCCTACCATGTTCGCCATTCCTCCTCCAGTTATGTTGCTGGATACATATGCCTCACTCAGTATCTTCAACAAGGCATTCTTATGGGCCTCGGAGCTTTGCAGCAGAGCCAGGTTGGAGATCTGTGCCGGTGTTTTATTCAGTTGATCAACGACTGAGTACTCTTTTGCTTGTATCTTCCTCCAGAGATCATCGGGCCCAGTTTCAATAGGCCGTCCAGAGGCCTGCTTACTTGATTCAGCTAGATGCTCCGGAGTATAAATCATGCCGGTTCTGGTCATACCTTGTGCTGCAATTGCTTCTCCAGACCTAGTTTTCCCCTTCCTTCTTGCTTCAGCAGTGAATCCCAAGGAACGGCCTGTGTATGGAATGGTGTTATGGCTGACATTGCTACAGGAATGGGCACCCTTGTTTTGGGAGGTAACACAGCAACTTCAAATGGTATAGGTGCGTTTGGAGACCCAAACTCAACCTCAATTGGCTCTGTGGTCTTTGTGGATGACGGTGTTTCAAGCTCGCGAGGTACGAACATGTTTACTTCAGCATCCCAGGAGGGCTGGATCTGGACCACAATTGGATTCAGTGTGATTGCTGATTTCTTGGGCTCGTCACCTTCGGCAATTAATCCAATCGACCCTTTGGGGTCCCAATTATCTTCTACCTCGATCATGTACACACCTCCACCCTTATGATCAGGCAGGGGATTGTTGCGAACATTGGGAGTGAGCTCTTTTGCCACGATGATCTTGTTGTCAATTAAGGCTTGGATTTTATCCTTCAGAGATCGGCATTCGTCAATGGTATGCCCCTTCATGCCGGGAAGTTCTCAAATGGACTCTGGGATCCCCTGAGCCATTAAACATCTCGAACTTGGGAGGTTTGTACCCCTCGGGAAGTTCGACGTCTGGCTGAATGCAAAGGTCCTCATAATTCAGCCCCTCAATGCCTTTGCTTCCTTCAACACCCTGGACTCGGCTAGTTAGTTTCTTGAGTTATGCGGCCAGGTTCTTGATGAGAGAGTCTTTGTCATCAGACTCCGGTGTGCTTGAAATAAGTTGAGTATATTGTGACATGGTTTCCACGTAGATGGGGGTGTGGTGGGGATGATCATTTGTGGAGTTTATTGGTTCGGGAATGAGTAGTGGGGTATTGTTCAAAGTGTGGCATGTGTTGCAGTGGTGATGGGGTGCGGGTTGTTTCTGTAGTTTCAGGATGTTCTGCGGAGGTGTAGGGTTTTGAGCATTGGGAAAGTTGACATCTGGGGTATTGAGAAAAAATGACAAGTTTGCCAAGTTCCGAACTTGGTCCAATTCTTCCTGAAATTTCAGTAACTTCTGTTCGAGCTGGGCGGCACTTTCTTTGGTAACCTGAATACCCTGAGGAACCTCTACCCTTTCAACTGAGTTCTCCTCCTGATTTTGCTCAAGTCTTCCATTTTTGCTTTGTTCTTGTTTCTGATAAGACTCGAAGGAGGAGGAGGTGGAGGGCCCTTAGATCTTGTGGAGTAGGATGATGATGCCAGAGTGCACGAACTAACCTTTTGGGAAGGGGAATAAAACAAAAGTAAAAACAAAAAGGTAACAAGTCACTAAGGATTATGAGAAGAAAACGTTGCAATATTTAAACACATAGTGCAAGAATATAAATCGTGTCCTAATTTGGGTGCCTCGTTGTGCCGGAGGTAGGGCTAGCGACAAGTTGATTTGGAGAACTTATAATGCTAAATGCCTCATTTTATTGATAACAAATAAGACGAATCCCAAAACGACACTAAATAACAGGAAATAAAAGTGTCACTAGTGGTCATAGGCCTTATTACATTTAGAGTAAAGAAAAGACTCCTAACTACTTGGTCCCAGAAGGAACTTCCCCAGGTTGAATGCTCGCATTGATCAAATCCTCCAGTTCGCGCAGATTCTCCAGTAAAAATGCCTTTGCCAGGCGTTCTCCTTCGTTTCCCTTAGCGTTCTGGCAGTCGGTGACTCTTTTTCTCACTTTTCCTTTCAATTCCAGTAGACTGTATTCCAGTTATTCCAGCTTTTCGCTAGCCTTGGTGACCCTCTCTTTCCATTCATTGATTTGGTCACTTGATAGGAGATTCCTCCACCAGCTTAGCAAGAGTGAGGGCATGCTAACCATACCGAATTCGGGGAACTCATGCCTCATTTTCTGCAAAACAAAAGGTTAGGCCATTTTACCCCACCGGACTCGACTATTTAACATCAATAATTAGCATAAGAAGCATTTAGTTCTCCAAATGAATGCACAGAACGTGGTAAGGTCCGTTTGGGTTTCAAGGAAACCCAGTGGACTTTGGACAAGGCTATCATAAAGGGTCATTATGCGGATAACATAACTGACTTGGCTAGGTTTGACCATGATGCATGCACAGTTTAAACAGAATAAGGTTTCTATGGGGTATTAGACCGGTACCCTTGAGCGGACAACTCAAGAAGGAAAGGCACGGAACCGTCGACTGCACCGTTGATCGACTGGTTTTACCGCAAATACGCCTTTACCAAATTTAGGGGGTGATAATATCGGAAGGGCGCAACCACTCATTATAAGCGTTGGTATGGTATTTGTTTGGCACGAGTGGAATATGATGTTGAAGATGCAGTTACAAGAATGAAACAAATTGTCACGTATTTGCAGATTCATAATGATTACAATGATTGCTCATAATTACAACAGTATTGAAGGAAAGAGGTAAAAGAAAGCATTAAAGAAAAGAAACAAAGAGCCAAGTCAGTTTCGCAGTAGAAGAGAAATAAAGACATAAAAGCAATAAAGAAGCAATAAAGTCACAAATAACATGAAATGGTAAAAGCCTAAAGAATATCCCCAGCAGAGTCGCCATGCTGTCGACGCCCCATTTTTCTCGCGAAATCCGGTTTACGACATTTGGGAGGACAACTCTATTCCCTTTTGGGATTTGGGTTTTTTGGGAATTGAAATTGAAGAGTCGCCACCTAATGATTAAGTGCATTAGGACACTAAAGGTTTTTGAGTTGGAAAACCAGAGTTCGGGTAAGGGCTAGAAATTATCTCGAGGGGAAAGGTGTTAGGCACCCCTCAAGATCCACTAGTGTGGTTCCCGGCCATGTTATATTGTGACTTCACATAATCAAGTAGGCAATTAAGGGCTCAAATAGAAAGGGTTCACATACAATATTGCAAGTGAGTCGAAACTTGAGTAAAGGTAAAGAGGGCAGGAATTTTATGAAAAAGATTTAAACAATTCTAAAAAAAAATAAACGAAAGCAAGTAAAGGGAGAGGGTCCTAGGTTTATGATTAATATGGATCACGTCAATGCAATACCCAGTAATCACTCCTCTAAAGAGGGGCTACATGAGGTATTATCGCACCGGTCATCATATCCATAACTACCCTTCCCACCCCATTAAGGTATTAAAGCGCGGATTGGTCTCGGTTACTATTGCATGCTATTACCCGTCCCATTCCTATAAGTCCCGGAGGCACTTAGGGCTGCTAGTCCTAAAGGTGGGATATTAGGCTGATTGGTTTCAAAGGATAAAATCTAAGGCGACATACAAAAACACATACTGCACGTTGGGGGGGGGGGGGGGGGAGCAATGTAAACATATAAAGGCTCATGTATACCTCCTCAAACAAACACATAAATAGCATGACTTAAACACAATTAAGGTCTCAAATATAGGAACTTTTACAGCAGTTAAAACATGGTTTAAAAAAAAAGAAGTAGTAACAATAGTTTAATGAGGTGCAGGACAAATAAAATAGCACGATTCTTGGCAGAGGTTGGAAACCCAGTGATTTGAGGACATAAAAATCAGAAACTCAGTAAGAATAAATGGGTGCACCATTTCAAAATCATTTCCAGATGAAGCAGAGTTTGTTATGAAAAAAAATAGAGTGAACTTCAGAGAATCCGAGCAAAAAAGGGGAAGACAGAGTTGAAATTGAAGAAGTTGGTTGGTCTCAAGCTAATTAAAACACGATCTGTTCTTATTGGGCCTAAAGTTTGCCTAGGTGTTGTTATACATTGTCTGACTATCTTAAGGGACAGACATGCATATTTTGATTCTGATTTATAAAGGTACGCGTGATAAGGTATTTGCAAAAAACGTTTCAAACCACTTAGCCATATTTTAACAAAGTTATTAGACAAACGTGAATTAACTACTGCAACTCGAACGAGTGAGAAGTCCTAAGGGCAGGATATCTAATGCACATAGAAGTACCTAAATCATGGTTTCTAACATGCCAATGCAATAATGTCAAATTATTTAGCTTGTTGTTAATTATTTGCTAGTTATTAACTGATCGTGATTACAAGTAGGAGCGTAATGACAGGCTGAAGTAAGACCTAAAGCAGGA
>NW_017671646.1:194364-223627 GCF_001879085.1 Nicotiana attenuata | reverse complement strand
AAGGCAGAATAGTAGCCTTATGCAATGCAAGAAATGCAAATGGAGGTAGAGCTTAACCTCGGAAGGCAGAATAGTAGCCTTATGCGGAAGATGAGAGACGAGTAGTATTAAAAGATTCTTACCTAATAGCGGATAGCTGGTTGTTGATTGCGACATTGTGGCTGTTGGGGATATCGTGTATAGATAGTGGTTGTGAAGCGATAATTTCGGGAGTTGTATTCCTGAAAGTACGAGTGTGTTAATGGATTTGCTGATTTGTGACTTGGGTGCCTGCATCCAAAGAAAAATCGTGAGTTTTGTAAAGGGACCGGTTAGATCGCGTTCCCGCTGGCTTTGCTTGACTGGCTTGTCTCTATTTATGGTGATACTGTAGGTACCCTCGGGGCAGCGTTGTCAAACAAAGCGATTTCGATAATAGGCATGCATGAGTTTTGTTAAAGGTATGATATATGTATATATATTTAAAAAACAGCTTTAGATGAACCAACGACCGCGACGTGGTTCAAAACATTGCGACCTTTCTTGCTATGGAATTTTGAGGGCCCTCCTCAAAATTCTGCCCCAGTTTAGTGGGTTGATGCTTCTGACGGCTGCTTGGAAAGATCGACTGAAGTTACTTTGGAATTTTGAGGGTCCTCCTCAAAATTCTGCCCCAGTTTCCAATTGCGGAAGGAAATGAAAATTTTATTGAATTATGACCGAACCCATAAGGCTGCCTACGTATCCCCTCTTAAACGGGAATCAGGTCAGACGTAGTTCAAATTACATAAGAATCATAAATGGTTACACATAGTATCTCTTGACTGCATCTGATTTATTGGTTTTGGCCAAACTTCTCCGTCCATTTCGGCAAGTATGAGGGCTCCTCCTGTCAGAACCCGACAAACCATGTATGGACCTTGCCAGTTAGGGGAGAACTTCCCTTTGGCTTCATCTTGATGTGGAAAAATCTTCTTTAACACCAGCTGCCCTGGTGTGAATCGTCTTGGTCTGACTCTCTTGTTAAAGGCTCTGGACATTCTGTTCTGGTAAAGTTGACCATGGCAAACCGCGTTCATTCTCTTTCCATCTATGAGAGCTAACTGTTCGTAACGACTCTATACCCATTCTGCATCGTCGATTTCTGCTTCCTGTATGATTCTTAGGGATGGAATTTCTAACTCGGCGGGGATGACCGCTTCCGTACCATAAACCAGAATATAAGGAGTTGCACCAGTCGATGTGTGGACTGTGGTGCAATACCCTAACAAAGAAAATGACAGCTTCTCATGCCACTGCTTATGCTTTTCTACCATCTTTCTCAATATCTTCTTAATGTTCTTATTGGCGGCTTCTACAGCTCCGTTCATCTGAGGCCTGTAGGCTGTGGAATTCTTGTTTTTGATCTTGAAGCTTTCGCACGTGGCTTTCATCAAATCACTATTGAGGTTGGAACCGTTGTCAGTAATGACTGATTCTGGGATCCTGAATCGACAAATGATACGGTCACAAACAAAGTCTGCCACGACTTTCTTGGTCACTACTTTGTAAGATGCTGCTTCAACCCATTACTTAAATAATCAATTGCTACTAGGATAAATCTGTGCCCATTTGATGCGGCAGGTTCGATTGGTCGATAACATCCATTCCCCATGCGACGAACGGCCATGGCGAGCTTGTTGCATTAAGCTCATTTGGAGGCACTTTTATCATGTCTGCATGGATCTAACAGCGGTGGCACTTCGAACATACTGGATGCAGTCCGTTTCCATAGTCATCCAAAAATAACCTGCCCGGAGTATCTTCTTGGCTAAGACAAAACCGTTCATATGTGGACCACAGGTCCCAGCATGAATTTCCTCTAGCAGTTTGGATGCTTCCTTTGCGTCAACACACCTTAGCAAACCCAAATCAGGAGTTCTCCTATACAGGATTCCTCCGCTGTGGAAGAAATTGTTGGATAATCTTCGCAGAGTGCGCTTCTGAATAGCATTTGCAAGCTCTGGATATTTTCCTTCGGCCAAAAATTCCTTGATGTCGTGAAACCAAGGCTTTCCGTCTGCTTCTTCCTCGACATGAGCACAGTAAGCTGGCTGATCATGAATCTTCACTGGAATAGGGTCTATGAAGTTCTTATCTGGATGCTGAATCATGGATGATAGAGTGGCCAATGCATCGGCAAACACATTCTGGACTCTGGGAACATGCCGGAACTCTGTCTTTATGAACCTCTTTCTCAACTCCTGTACATGATGCAAATACGGGAGTATCTTGGAGTTCTTGGTCGCCCATTCTTCTCGGACCTGATGTATAAGCAAATCCGAATCTCCAATCACTAGCAACTCTTGGACGTTCATGTCAATGGCCATCTTGAGCCCCAAGATGCAAGCTTCGTACTCGGCCATATTGTTGGTGCATGGGAACCTGAGCTTGGCGGATACCGGATAATGCTGGCCGGTTTCTGATACTAGGACTGCTCCTATGCCAACTCCTTTGAAATTTGCTGCTCCGTCGAAAAACATCCTCCAACCGTCATAGGATTCTGCAATGTGCTCTCCTATGAAGGATACCTCCTCATCAGGAAAATACGTCTTCAGAGGCTCGTATTCTCCATCCACAGGGTTTTCAGCAAGGTGATCTGCTAGGTCCTATCCTTTGATTGCTTTCTGAGTCACGTAGACAATGTCAAATTCACTTAGCAGGATCTGCCACTTGGCTAGCTTGCCGGTGGGCATGGGCTTCTGAAAGATATACTTCAATGGGTCCATTCTTGATATGAGATACGTGGTGTAAGCACATAAATAATGCCTCAACTTCTGAGCTACCCAAGTCAGACCACAACAGGTGCGCTCTAGTAAGGAATACCGGGCCTCGTACGGGGTGAACTTCTTGCTGAGATAATAAATGGCCTGCTCTTTTCTCCCCGTTTCATCATGCTTCCCCAGAACACAACCAAACGCTCCATCCAATACTGCAAGGTAGAGTAGCAGGGGTCTACCTGGTTCGGGCGGAACCAGAACCGGCGATATTGACAGGTACTCTTTGATTCTGTCGAAGGCTTTCTGGCAGTCGTCAGTCCATTTGGTAGCGGCGTCGTTCTTCAACATCTTAAAGATCGGCTCACAACTGATAGTGGACTGAGCTATGAACCGGCTGATGTAGTTAAGTCTCCCCAAGAAACTCATAACCTCCTTCTTGCTCTTCGGCGACGGAAATTCTTGAATAGCTTTGACCTTTGATGGATCCAATTCTATCCCTCGGCGGCTCACAATGAACCCAAGTAGTTTTCCGGCAGGAACCCCAAATGCACATTTTGCGGGATTCAGCTTCAGGTTGTACCTTCTCAGTCTATTGAAGAATTTCCTCAAATCTCCCATGTGATCAGCGGCTTTCTTGGTTTTGATGATGACGTCGTCTACATACACTTCGATCTCCTTGTGTATCATGTCATGAAAAATTGTGGTCATGGCCCTCATGTAGGTGGCCCCTGCATTCTTTAACCTAAACGGCATCATTTTGTAACAATACATCCCCCACGGCGTAATGAAAGCCGTTTTCTCAGCATCCTCTTCATCCATCCATATCTGATGGTACCCAGCAAAACAATCAACGAATGACTGCAACTCATGCTTGGCACAGTTGTCAATCAAGATGTGTATATTCGGCAAGGGAAAGTCGTCTTTCGGACTGGCCCGGTTGAAATCCTGGTAGTCGACGCAAATTCTGACCTTCCCATCCTTCTTCGGTACTGGCACAATGTTGGCTAACCACGTTGGATATTCCACCACCCTGAGAACCTTAGCTTTGACTTGCTTAGTGACTTCTTCCTTGATTTTCAGACTCATATCTGGCTTGAATTTCCTGAGCTTCTGCTTTACCGGGAGACATGTTGGATCGGTTGGCAACTTGTGAGCTACAATAGATGTACTGAGACCAGTCATATCATCATACGACCAGGCGAATATGTCCTCATATTCTCTTAGGAATCCCGTGTACTCCTCCTTTTCTGATGGTGACAGATGAACGCTGATGCGCGTTTCTTTGACATTTTCTGTGTTTCCCAAGTTAACAACCTCAGTCTCGTCCAAGTTGGATTTAGGTCTATTTTCGAAATCCTCAACCTCTTTAACAACCTCTTCTGGTATATCATCTTCTTCCGAGTCTATATCTGTTTGTTGCGTTGTCTCATTACAAGTCACAATCCTCGGTTCATCAAGATAAGTAATAGTAATGCTGTGTAAATAAAGTAAACGATGAAAAGTAATAAGAGCGGGATTTATGAGAAACTAAAATGCTTTGATAAATTTCATAATTGTTTTGAACATTGGAGCTCTTGTTTCGAAATTAAAATGCGGAAAGAAAATTGACTAGTAAAATAAAGATGATGCATGGTGCTTTGTTCAGCCTTGCTACCCCGAAGCTTTCTGGGCCCTGGTGGTTCTGACGGTCCAGTTGTCGAGGCATGCTCCTCGGCTCATGGCTTGTATGGAAGGGCCTTCCTCCCCTTCCTCCTCGAAAATGACACAACAGTCCATGTTGTCATCTTCCAAAAACAAATTCCTCATTGCCGTCAGTGCTTCCTCTTCTTCCGACCCATATATGACATCGGCTGGCTGGAAATTTTGCTCCAGGCGAGGTATCGGATGCCCCAGCAGATAGTAGGGACTGCACCATAGTGGCGACCACTG
Organism: Nicotiana attenuata; assembly: GCF_001879085.1. Lineage (NCBI taxonomy): Eukaryota > Viridiplantae > Streptophyta > Magnoliopsida > Solanales > Solanaceae > Nicotiana > Nicotiana attenuata. The sequence continues at coordinate 218,960 of NW_017671646.1, read as the reverse complement.
GTTGAACTCCTCCCAAGTGTATTCATATCCCAGGCCAAAAGTGGTACCATGTTTCTTCAGCTTGATAGGTTTGGTGATTCCCTGGAGGTTCTTGCCGAGCCCCTTGCCAGGTTCATATCCGCTCCAATTCAATATACTTTCAATCTTGTTATCCTACCATTTATCCTTGTCCACGGTGTTGACTCGCTCAATGTGATGGTAAGTTTCTCCGCCTATCTTCCTTCTTCCTCCGTCAATCAGAATTCTAGTGATGAAATGATCCTCGCACTGCACAGTGATGTGCAATGCTTTGTTGTGGCTCAGCCCTTCCGGTGGCAGCTCATCTTCGTGGAAAGTGATTTTGTGACTCTCCAATACTTGCCCTACCATGTTCGCCATTTCTCCTCCAGTTATGTTGCTGGGTACATATGCCTCACTCAGTATCTTCAACAAGGCATTCTTATGCGCATCGGAGCTTTGCAGCAGAGCTAGGATGGAGATCTGTACCGGTGTTTTATTCAGTTGATCAACGACTGAGTACTCTTTTGCTTGTATCTTCCTCCAGATATCATCGGGCCCAGTTTCAATAAGTCGTCCAGAAGCCTGCTTACTTGATTCAACTAAATGCTCCGGAGTATAAACCCTGCCGGTTCTTGTCATACCCTACGCCGCAACTGTTTCTCCGATTTTGGCTTTTCCTTTTCTCCCTGCCTCGGCCGTGTAATCCCATGGTATAGCTTGGGAGTGGAACGGCGTTATAGCTATCATTGCTACCGGGATGGGTGCCCTTGCTTTGGGAGGCAACACAGCAACCTCAAATGGCGCAGGTGCCTTTGGGGACCCGAACTCAACCTCAATTGGTCCTGGCGTCTTTTCGGAAGATGGTGTTTCAAGATTGAGCGGTAGGGACATGTTCACTTCAGCGTCTTCAGAAGGCTGAATCTGGACTACAATTGGATTAAGTGTGACCGTTGGTTTCTTTTGTTCGTTATCTTCAGTGATTAATCCGATCGACCCTTTGGGGTCCCAATCATCCTCTATCTCGATCATGTGAATGCCTCCGCCTTTGTGGTCAGGTAGAGGGTTGCTGTGGACATTCAGAGCAGGCTCCTTTGCCACAATGATCTTGTTGTCAATCAAAGCCTGAATCTTGTCTTTCAGGGAGCGGCACTCATCAATGGTATGCCCTTTCATGCCGGAATGGTATGCACAGGTTTTGTTTGGGTTGATCCATTGGAAAGGGTTTTCTGGAGTTATGGCAGGGACAAGGGTGACATAACCAGAAGCTTTGAGTCTTTCATACAACTGATCAATAGGTTCAGCAATGGCGGTGTATTGTTTGGGAGGTCTGCGGTCAAAATTTGGTCGGGGTCTAGGAAAGTTTTGGCGAGTAGGAGGTGATTGATAGTGGGATGGTTGAGTGTCGTAGGCTTGGGAATATTTGGGTGAAGTAGGTTGGTACGTGGGAGGTGGAGGTGATTTATAGGTAGGTGGTGGAGCTTGGTAGGAAGGTGCGGGTGCTTGGAAATTTGGAGTGGGCTGATATGTAAGTGGAGGTATTGGGTAAGTTTGGTATTTGACAGGTGATTTGGTTCTCTGTGCAACCATTACGGCACTTACGTCCCTCTTCTTGGATGTACCACCGGATTGCAGAGCCTTATTGGTGGCTTGCAAAGCTTCAAAGTTAGTGATCGTACCACTTTTAATACCTTCCTCGATCCTCTCCCCTAGCTTGATGATGTCGGAGAATTTCTGGCCTTCAATCAGCATCAACCTTTCGTAGTACTGTGGGTCTTGAGCTCGGACGAAAAACCTGTTCATTTGTTCTTCTTCTAAAGCTGGTCTGACCTTAGCAGCTTCTGATCTCCAACGAGTAGCATACTCGCGGAATATCTCCGTGGGCTTCTTTTTCAAGTTCTGGATGTAGAACACATCTGGCGCATTCTCCGTGTTGAATCTGAACCTGTCCATGAAATCGGATGCCATACTTACCCAGTTTGACCACTTCTTCGGGTCTTGGCTAATGTACCAAGACACCGCATGCCATTTCAGACTTCTCATAAAGAGCTTCATACGAACCTTTTCATCCTTTCCTACTCCGACCAGCTTGTCGCAGTATGTCCTCAAATGAACTCTTGGATCCCCGATGCCATCGAACATTTCGAACTTGGGAGGTTTGTACCCCTCGGGCAGTTCGACATCTGGTTGAATGCAAAGGTCTTCGTAATTTAGTCCCTCGATCCACTTGCTTCCTTCAACACCCTGAACTCGGCTAGTCAACTTCTTGAGTTCTGCGGCCAGATTCTTGATAAGAGAGTCTTTGTCATCAGACTCAGGTGCGCTTGAGGCGGGCGGAATGGGGTGTGGTATGGTTTCCACATAGATGGGGGTGTTATGGTGATGATCATTCGTGGGGTTCAGTGGTTCGGGGATGAGCAGTGGGGTGTTGCTTAAAGTGTGGCATGTGTTGCAGTGGTGATGGGGAGTGGGTTGGTTTTGTGGCTTTGGGATGTTTTGAGGAGGTATGGGATTTTGAGTGTTGGGGAAGCTGATATCCGGGGTAGTGAGGGAAAATGACAAGCTTGCCAAGTTCCGAACTTGGTCCAATTCTTCCTGAAATTTTAATAACTTCTGTTCGAGTTGGGAGGCACTTTCCTTGGAAACCTGAATACCCTGAGAAGTCTCTACCCTTTCAACTGAGTTCTCCTTCCTGATATTTCTCAAGTCTCCCATTTTTCCCTTGTTCATGTTTCTGATAGGACTCGGAGGAGGAGGAGGTGGAGGGCCCTTGGATCTTGTGGAGTAAGATGACGATAACAGAATGCACGAACTAACCTTTGGGGAAGGGGAATAAAACAAAAAGTAAAATCAAAAAGGTAATAAGTTAGTGTGAATCTTGAGGAGAAAACATTGCAGTATTTAAACACATAGTGCAAGAATATAAATCGTATCCTAATTTGGGAGCCTCGTTCTGCCCGAGGTAGGCCTAGCGACAAATAAATTTGGAGAACTTATAATGCTAAATGACTCATTTTATTGATGAAAAATAAGACGAATCCCAAAACAATACTAAATAACAGAAATAAAGATGTCACTAGTGGCCATAGGCCCTATTACATTTGCGAAGCAAAGAATAACTCCTATCTACTTGGTCCCAGAAGGACCTTCCCCAAACTCGGCAACGTTGGCTCCTTCGTACAGCTCTCCTAGCTCGCACAATCCCAGCAGCAAATAGGCCCTTGCCAGATGTCCGCCTTCATTTCCTTCAGCAACCCGGCAATCTTCAACTCTCTTTAGAAACTTCTTTTCCAGCTCCACTATGCCCCGCTCCAAATAGTTTAGACGTTTGTTGGCGCTGACAGCCATGCCTTTCCATTCTCCGATTAGCTTTTGGTTGGCTTCTTGTATTTCCCGGTGCTCATTTTCACATTCCCGCATCCTCTTGCGCAGTTGGTTGTACTTCACTTGCGCTTCCGCCTTTTCATCAATGATCCTGTGACCTCGAACAAATCCGGGCTGACCCAAATCGTTGTGATGTCTTCCAACCAGCCTAGGTAATGTGGAGTACAACCAGCATGGTAGCGATCTGGCTCAATGGTGTCTTTTCCTAAGACAATCTTGCTATGCCACATATACTGGGCCTCGCACCTGTACAGGCTGTCGTCATCCTGGAAGTCGGCTCGAAATGGCTCATCTTGTCGACCCTTGGTATAACCTGTCTTCTACCTGCCTGTCTCATTACCCGAATAGGACATATGGGTAGGTCCCCCTCAAATCGATTAGTAACAGAAATGGCGCATCCCTAGACCGTATGATGAATTCTTCAGTAGGGAACCATTCAAACATCCATTGTACCCGATCTTCAGTAAGATTGTCGAAGAATTCGACCCATTCTCTAGCATTCTCTGGTTGGGCGAACATGTTGGGCATATAATTCATCCGCTTTGGGTGATGAAAAGCGATATGATCATCCCAGTCTCTACGATGGATTTCCTGGCGGTACTCACCCTTTTGGAGGTGCTCCATAAGCCATAACTGGAGTAGCAAATTACATCCCTCGAAATGTTGGGCCCCTTGTTGACATCTTTCTAAGGCACAGTATATCTCGCAACTATCATGGGCACAAGGCTGAATGGCTGCCCGTTAATTCCTTCCATCAAGGTCTTAGTGACCATGGCCAATCTGGTGTGGATTCTGGCTTTCTTTGTTGGAAAAACTATCATTCCCAAGAAACAGAATATAAACACGAATACCCTTTGGTGGATGTGCCCCAATGAGGTGATGGCAAATTCGTCTGGATAGGTACGGTATGACTTGTTGTGGCCGTACCTTTCATACAAATGGTCGAATGGAATGTAAGACTTCTCCAAGAATGTCAAATCGGGATTCTTCTTTAAACCCATCATCTTAAGAAAACCCCTACCCTTACGATTTTCCGGCATTAGCAAACCCGGAGTTTCCCACGGTATCCCAGCTAGCCCTCCTATTTCCTCAAGTAAAGTTGTCATTTCTATGTCCCCGAAGCGAAACACCGATCTATCACAGTCCCAAAACAAAGTTGCAGCTTCTATGATCTTGTTGTTAGGCTGAATGTCTAGGAGAGAAGGTAGGCTTCCTAGATATTTTCTGACAAGAGCTTGATCACTGGAGTGCAAATCTTTCCACCAATTCAACAGCTTGGGGTGGATGTTGGTGACCATGCCGAATCTGGGGACTTCGTGCCTCATTTTCTGCAAAACAAAAGGTTAGACACTTTTCCCCCACCGGACTCGACTATTTAACGTCAATAATTAGCATAACAAAGCATTTAGTTCTCCAAATAAATGCATAGAACGTGGTAGCACCCGTTTGGTTTTCAAGGAAACCCAGTGGACTTTGGACAAGGCTATCTTAAAGAGTCATTTGCGGACAACATAACTGACTCGGCCAAGTTTGACCATGATGCATGCACAATTTTAAAGAGAAATGGTTTCTATGGGGTATTAGACAAGGTACCCTTGAGCGGACAACTCAAGAGGGAAAGGCGCGAAACCGTCGCTACACTGTTGATCGACTGGTTTTACCGCAAATATGTCTTTGCCGGATTTAGGGGGTGATAATATCGGAAGGGCGCAACCACTCATTATAAGCGTTGCTAAGGGTCTTTTGTTTGGCATGAGTGGAATATGATGTTGAAAAAATGCAATACAATAATTAACAAATTGTCATGTACTTGCACGTTCATAAAGTAACGATTGCAATAATTGCTCATAATTACAACAGTATTGAAGGAAAGCGGTAAAAGCATTAAAGAAAAGAAAACAAAGAGCCAAGTCAGTTTCGTAGTAGAAAAGATGTAAAAGACATTAAATAAAGGAAATAAAGAAGCAATAGAGTCACAAGCAACATGAAATGATAAAAGCCTAAAAGAAATCCCTAGCAGAGTCGCCATGCTGTCGAAGCCCCCTTTTTCTTTAAAAGGCGAAATCGGGCTTACGACATTTGGGAGGACAACTCTCTTCCCTTTTGGGAATTGGGTTTTGGAGTTTGAAGAGTCGCCACCTAATGATTAAGTGCATTAGGACACTAAGAAGCGTTTGAGTTGAATAACCAGAGTTTGGGTAAGGGCTAGAAATTATCTCGAGGGGAAGGTGTTAGGCACCCCTCAAGATCCACTAGTGTGGTTCCCGGCCATGCTACAATTGTGACTTTAAAGTAAATAAGCATACCAGATAATTTCACATAAATACTGCAAGTAGGTATGTATAACGGTTACTAAACAAGCTGAAATTTGAATAGGTGACTTCCTAGTTATTGGCAAGAATGTCTAAATGCAGAAAATAGGATCAAGTAATGAATACAAATTATCAAACAAGGAAGGGAATGAGCAGAAAATTTTAGAGGAAAGGACAGTGCGAAAATTAAAGGGGGAATTTTAATGACTAAAACGAAATGCAGAATTCTGAAAATTGACAATCTAAAAATAATTAAATAAGGGAAAAAGGGGTCCTAGGTTTGTAAAAATACATGGATCATCCACGCAACACCCGGTAACCAATCGTACGCGTGGTGTTATCGCGTGATCATCATCTCCATGTCTACCCTTTCCCCACCCCGTTAAGGTATTAAAGCGCGGAATAGTATCATTACTTATTGCATGCTATTACCCGTCTCGATCCTACCAGTTCCGGAGGCATTGGAACTACTAGTCCTAAAGGGAAGGGAATTGGGGCTTTTCAGAAGTTCAAGAAAGGATAAAAATCTATGCGATAATCAAAACATAAAGTCAAATAGGGGGAGACAAACAACAATTAGGGCTCAGACAAGCCTCCTCACTTAAATACAAATACATAGCATGACTTCAGATACTGGTTAGGTATTTAGTTAAACTTAACGAAGGAAGGGTGGCTGATATATCACATATTTTCAGATAAGAAGTCCAAATTAGACTTTCCTGCTGGCTGTAATTATTAAAGACTGGTGTAGTTAGTTAATTACCTAGTGGCTTGCCTAGGTGAGGTCTGTAATCATGATATCTAACAATGCAGAAGGCGTACTGATTTTTAAGGAGGATTATTGATTTTAGAAACAAACAAAAGTTCTGCAGATTTTAAAACGACTTTACCACTGATTCTAGACTTACAAGCGAGATGGACGATTCAGATTCAGTTAGTTATTCTTATAGGCATGCTCTCTAAGCGTGAGTGATTTTAATACATTAGTAAGAGTGCAGGATTCCTATAGACATGGTATCTAGAGTGCATTTTGTTATTTGGGCCTACAAACCGTTTGCCTAGTGATAAATGATGTGCAGAAGTGCAGAAAACCCTATAGTCATGGTCTCTATATGCAGGCGTGAATAAACTTATGGACATGATTTCTAAATGCAGATGTGAATAAACACACAGACATGATTTTTAAATGCAGATGTGAATAAACTTATAGACATGATTTCTAAATGTAGATGTGAATAAACTTATAGACATGATTTCTAAATGTATAATGAAATGACCTATAAGCAGGATATCTATATGCAGATACACAAACAAAGATGATGTGATTGCAGGAATAAAACCTAAAGCATGATATCTACCCCACATGCATAACATGAGAGACCCTCCCCATTTTACTATACGCCCAATAGTTATTACAACTTGAATGAATCCAGAAAAAGTAAATTACATCAAAAATTAAAATTCCAACCAAGGGGAGCCTAATTCCGACTCCTAGTCTGATACATGAAATAGACCCAACTTCCAAAGAATAGATTTCCAAAGCCTTTCTCTTATCTGGGATGTGTCAAAGTTCTAAGGAGCTTCACGAACTCCAGGCAATGCTTACACCCCAAATACCATTACAGAATCATAGTGCAGTGTGGAAGGGCCAGCCCTTAAATGTCCAAGTTCAGAGGAAGCTCAAGGTCCCAAAGCAAGGCTCATAGGAGGGGGGCAGAACTTAGAGTCTAGGAGTAAGTGTAAGTGCAATAGGGGGAGATTAGGGAAGGCCATGGCAGGTTTGTGGTCATGCCCAACAATTGGGATGCTGTCACACCCCTGACCAGCCTGTCAGCTTTAAATTAGGGAGTTAAGACCTATTGAAGGTCAGGTTCAGCCCTGGACAGCAATTTGGGGTGCTGCCAGGCCATGAACTTTAACTCAGCATACATAGGGAATGGGGTATAGGGGTTCATAATAGAAATAGGGTACAAAGAAAGAGCAGGCAAAAGGCATACCCAGCAATGAGACATACTGGCATACTCTCCAGCCTAACTAGAGGCTAGGGGGTCAAAACTCAGTTCACGGACAACAATTCTTATTGCCATGCCCTAATTCCCCACTCACAAACACACAGGGGGGTAATGGGATAAGGAACAAGTGTTCACAAGAAAGAGAATCAGGCAGTAGCATATAGGCATATTAAGTGAAATGCTAAACTTTACAGAGAAAAGAAAATAGACATGGATACAAGGACTGTAAATAAAACACATTGGGATGATGCTGAAAAATTAATTTAGGACATATCGGTTTCACAGAGACAAGTAAAGAGAGAGCAGTAGTGTTGTAAAAAGCCAAAGTGCAAACAAGAAGCAAGAATACTCTAAGTATGCCTTCAGAAGAGAATTGTGAAATTGTATAGTATGAAGTATGTTTTTAATTGTGTTCTCGTGTGTGTCTTGTGAAAGAGGGTCGTGTATTTATAGTGTGAAAGTCATGAGAAAATAAGGTAAGAAAATAATAGAAGCCTGATTGTCAATCAATTACATAAGACTCCCCTTAATAAAGAGATTTAGATTCAAACGGTACAAACTAATTAACGAAAAAATTAAACAAACCTGTGTGCGAAGTAGCAAATCAGAGGCAAGTGCATGGAAGTTATTTAAGGACAGGGTCTTGCCAGTACACGGTTTATGCAAATAAGGCAAGAGAATCATTTGACAGCCAGTAAATCACAAAGGTCTGAAAGTTGGTATGAGTGAACCAAGTTGCAAAAATAAAGAAGGGTTTTACCTAAGCCAAATCATCTAGGGAATCAGTAAGAGATGGAAGGAAAATCAATCAAGCTATATCCAGAAGGAGGTTTGCGCTAATTGCAAATTTAAAGGCCAATTAGAGGGAAATTCATCATGTATAAGGAGCATGTGAGTATGAAAGAAGACTGTCGTGTAAATCAGCAGAAAAATCCAGTAGCAGAGTTTAGAAGAGTTTATCAAAAGTCAGAATCATATGAAACTCCGAAATTATCCTAAAAGAGTTGGGGGTTTTGAAATAAGAATCCTAGTTCAGGCAAATCACAAAAAGAGAGCAAGCAATTGGATCAAAACATGTATAGCAAAGCAACATGCAATCACAGTGGAAGGATTCAAAGCACACAATGGCAAATACTGATAAGAACAATAGGAGAAACATGCTTAGAAGAACCCTAAACAAGGCTCAGTAGAAGACAGACAAAGAACCATAAGAACTTAGCAAGTAGAAAAACACAAGAATCGCCGGAAAAGATATAGCATAAAAGCATATAGGAAAACACAGTATGACAAACATATAAGAACATGATAAAATACAGTAGAAAAATCTACAAGACAATAGTATAGAAAACTCAGTAAGGGAAGCATGCAAAAGATGATACGAGGACACAGCAGAGGAAAACACAAAGAAGAAAAATCATAAAAAAACTCTTAAACATTTTCCAGAAAACCCTAAATCGGAAAAGATGGGTTTTGAAAGTAATTTTCAAAGGAAAATTTAGGGAAATCGTTTAAAAGTTCAAGTATAGCATAGATACACAACGGATCTAAAAAGAATCGGAGAAAACCTCGTAAGGTTAGGGTTTCAGAGGAACCCTAGGATGAGAAAGGCTTGGAAAAGGTCCGATCTAAGTCGGATAAGGTCGGAATCAGACTCAGGAGGCTAGGATATGCCGGAGCAGGGCCGGAGATGGCCGGAAACCTTGAATCGGCGAAGGTCTGGGTGAAGGCCTTCGAGGTCTGGCCTCGAACCTTCAAGTATCAGGCTCATGAGGGTAATAGGAGGTGAGTATAGGTCGTCCATGGCCTGAGAGGCCATGGATTCCGGTGAGTCGGAGGTTGAAGAGGGTGGAGGCGATTAGGGTTTCAGGAACATTCGAGAGCGTTTGAGAGGGGAGAGGGTATTCAGAGGCGGCTGCCCGGTCAAAATGAGGGAGTTAGGTTAGGGTTGGGGGATTAAAAAAGGTAAGGAGTGATCGTGGCCGTTGATCAGGTTGATCAACGGCCTAGATTAAAAGGGGTTTGGGTCGGGTAATATAGACGGGTTAATGGTTGGGGTTAAGTGGGATTGGGCTGGTCCGGAATTGGGCTGGAAATTGGGTTAATTAGGGGGTTAATTTAGGCTATAATTGGAATACCAAATGGCTGTAATTGAAATGAAATGAGGCTAGCTTTTAAATAGCCAGTTTTACCCCTTTTTATTTTTATAAATAGCAATAATGATTTTAAGATCAAATTAAAAGCACTGAACTACTTAATAATATTAAATATTAATCCAAAAATACTTGAAATAATTTCATAATTGCAAAATGCTGTTAATCGTAAAATAGGCTAAAGTTGCAATTACATGCAATTTTAGCTTTAAAAATATCAAATAAATTCGTAAAAATATGCAAAAATTACTTTAATTATATCTTGGTATAAATATGGGAATAAAATAGGTTAATCACAAAAGGGATAATTTTTGGGGATAATTACTGATTTTGTATAGCCAAAATGGGCAATAGATCGATTTTAAAATCTTTAAAAATTAGGAAAAAATACCAAAATTCTTGGGCATGCTTTTATATGCATACACATGTTATTTTGAAAGTATTTTGAGTATAAAAATACGTAGGGAAAAATTGGGTATCAACAGATACATGACCCAGTCTTTTATGCCACAAGGCAACATCAATTGTAGTGTCACCCTTCCTTGACTTTACTCCAGCAGCAGCTAAAGAGACTACAATGAGCTTCTTACAACCATATCTCTGCAAAAAGTATAGACCATCTCCTTCTCTACCAATCTCCCTCACTCTGCCACTGAAGAGATCCTGAAAGACATAGAAATCAGGATAAAAGGAAGCAAAGCATTTAACATCTCTTGTCACTTTGGAGACTGATAATAAGTTAAACTTGAACTGAGCCACATAGAAACCTTCTTTAAGTGTTCTTCTGTCTGAAATATTACGGTCACCAGTGTGTGTTACTTGAGTGACATCTCCATTATGTAATAAGACTTTCCTAGGCTTAGAGGGAGCAACTACAGAAGTCTTAGTAAGCAAGTTAGCATATGACATCATATGATTAGTTGCTCCAGTACAATAATCCATTCTTGTGGACTAGTAGATGCTAAGGGAGCAGTACTAGTACCTGCCACATTTGTTTGAGCAGAGGAAGTTAAATTGTTCAGAATCTACATTATATGATCATACTGTTCTTTAGTGAAAGAAAAAAGTACTTCCTTGAGCCTGTGGAGAGGAACCGGTGTAAGGTCCCTGTGCCTGTATAGAGGAGGATCCTGCTAGAGCTTGAGGGCCAGAATGACCCTGTGCCTGATTCATGGCTTGAGAATACTCAACTCCTTGATTCATGGTTTGTTGAGGATTTTGATATGCAGGCAAAGGAGGCATTGGTGTTTACTGATAAACCTGGTTTGAGGCATGATTGGAGTACATAGGCATAGTGTATCCAGGTTTGATCATTGCATTATAAGCCCCAGCTCCCCCTTTCATTTTGAATTTATAATCTGATGGATAACCTATTATTTTGAAGCAATTTTCTTTACTATGGCCCTTCATTTTGCAAAATTCACATTGAATGTTGTAATTCTTCCTAAATTTTGGATTGAAACTAGGTTTAGCACTTTACAGTGCAGTTGAATCATAAGGATGTGTATTTACAGTAGGTGAAGATCCTAAAGTACCAGTAGAAGCAGCTACAACTCTTTGGCTTTCATCACTCATAAGCATGGCATATGCTTGATTTACTAAAGGAAGTGGCTTCATCATAAGTATTTGACTATGAGCTTGATAGTAAGAGTCATTCAAGCCCATTAGAAATGATACACCTTTTGCTTTCGTCGATGTACAATAAACTCCTTTGTCTTAACACAATCACAGTCAAGAGTGGGTATAAAAGACTCAAATTCATCCCAAAAGTCCTAGAGCCTTGAATAATAGACAGAGATAGAGGAAGTACCTTGACTTATGGTAGCAATTTCCTTGTGAAAATTGTAGCAACGAGTATCATTCACTTTGTCAAACCTCTATTATATATCCGTCCACACCTTCTATGCACTGGTGGCATAAGCAATACCACTGATTAAGGCTGGTGCAGCTGAGTTCATCAGCCATGACAACACAATTGCATTGCATCGTTCGCATTGATACCAATACTTCTCACGAAATCGCTCTTTTAGCCACCTGCCATCAACAATACCCAGTTTATTGCCGCCAAATAATGCAATACGCATAGATCGATACCACAAGGAGTAATTATCAGTGCCAGTCAGCTGGAATGAAATAAATGAAATTCCACTTGTGTTGCCCGGAGCTAGGTATAGAGGGTGAGTGACTACACCTTCCTCAAATTCATCATCGAAGGAGGCATGTGCTGCATTTTCAGCTGTGACAGTTGCATTTTCATGTTATAAATCATCAATCGCCATTGTTGAGTACTTTGGGCTTCAAATTAAAAAAATGAGATCTCAATTGTTTGAGACTGTAGAGAAGAAGACAAAGTAGACGATCAATTTGCGAGCTTCGATACAGAGCCCAAGCTCTGATACCATGCTAAAATGGAGGTTTGAGAAGAGATGGAAACCCTAACTAACGAGGCATGAAGATGAATGTAGCAGTAGTGAGAAATGAATGCTCTGTATTCGTTACTTGTACAAGCTATGTATATATACAAGGCTTTATTAACTACTCCAACCACCTCAATAACCAATCACATGTATCATTAATTAGCTAACTAATACACTAATCTGCTAACACATAAATAGACTAAACTACCCCTGTATCCAAGTTACATCTTTTGTCTCAACAGTGTCCTATTAGAAACTTAATCTCGGCGCATAGCAAGACTTTTGACCTTAGGCGAGCCCTGTAATTCCATATATACACGTTAATTAAATATGTAGGTCTCAAGAATTTCATTCAAACTACGCTAGTAAGTGCCTTGACTTTCCCGTCGTGTTGGTTTGATTCAATGTTTCGAGAGGACTTGGATTGATCATAATTTTTTGTAAGGAAATTAAAGTAACTTAAATCTTCAAATTCTTTTAATTTATGGTTCCCTGGTTTTTGAAGTAATCCTTCCTCAAGGCAGTCTAGGCACTTTATCTGTTTTCTACGAGTCTTTCTTGCTTACTTCTTAAGTATTCTTTACATCAAAGTGTAGACCAGAACATAGGAGTCTCCATTATTGATTGTAAGTATTTTAGGTAATTGAATGTAACTTTATATTTTCTTGTATACTTTTAGGTAGATTTCGTCGCCCTTTTGGTATATATCATATCCACTGTAATACTTTTATATAATTTCTAAATCGCAAAGTGATTGCTCCAAAGGATTTTATTTTGCATTTGGCGTGAGTTTTAAAGTAATGAAATTGGTCTCCAAAAAAATATAAAATAAGATAATTCGGAACCTTGCTTGTATTTAATTAACAAAACATGTCCCCCTTTTGTCTTTTATTAGATTTTTGGCCTAATGTTACCCTCGTTGTTATGAGTAATTTTAGGCATTCATTAAAGGTTAAGGGTAAATTTGGACCATTCTTTTCGAAGAATTTGAACACATGGGCAAGAGACAATTTGCGAGCCGTAAACATATAAATGAATAAAAAATGCAACAGAAAGCGAATTCGAGCTATTTCAAATAATACATGAGCAAATTACTACGTTTAAATTCAGAACAAACTGTGCCAAAATTATCTAAACTTGACCTAATGATGCCCAACACTCCACTGGGACCATGCTGAGAGACTAAAAGTCATAATCCACATCAAAAAGATGGGGATGACATTATTATTTCTACTTAAACTTTAATTTCTAGCTAATAGTGGGTGATCAATTGTGCTCCATATGGATCATACAAAAAATATTAAGTGCTTTATGTTGTACGAGACAATCTCCAAAGGTGCACTAACTCTAAAAGCTCAAGGACAAAAGAGAGGATTTGCTTATTATACTATATATGTGGTAGTTTGCCTTTTAATCTGATTAAATTTATTAATACCAGTTTTATTTTTTTTTCCTCCTCAGATGTTCGATATTTGTATTGAGGCCTAACTAATTTGCATTTGTGCCGCATAAGGCTTATTAAAAGAAGTCCTCCCTCGCTACTAGGATTTTTTTCATCGTTTAAACTTGAATTTAAAATCTCAGGTTAAGGGTTAAAGGATCTTATTCATCCCATCTAGAGGTGGCAAAATGGTTAAAAGAAAATAATTATACACCATATTATTCATTAAGAAAGGGGTTGGATAATAAACATTTTAAAAACGGGTCGAATATGCATAAGAACCATATTATCCACTTAGAAAATGGATAACCAATGGATAACTAATGTGTTTAACTTTTGTGAAGCCTCAAATTGGAGACTCCTCAAGGTTGGGAGACAAGAAATTCTTCCAAGAATGATCATATTCAATAAGTCATGGATAATATGGATAACCATATTATGTGCCGGATAACTCTTTTTTTATCCGTATTAAATATAGGTCGGGTTGAGAGAGAGTCGCCAAAAGGCTCATTCCAGGAGTGAAAGAGAACCCGAGTTGGGTTAGGGGAACATCCGAGCGATTGCCTCTCGAAAGTCTTGCAAGGCTCTCAAACGGTCTAACTGTCGGAAACTTTCGTAATCGTTCCAACCGGTCAGTCCGATCTGGCTTTCCTGCCTCTCTCTTCTCTAGTCGTCTAGTATCATACTAAAACTTGAATTTCTGCTATATCAACCTTACAAACCAAAAGGGGATTCCGCTCCTACCGCTAAAGCATTGTTTCGGCCCCTGCTTCCAGAAGAGTTGTTTCCCTTTCCAGACTATCAAGGATTTCAAAGATCTTTCATACTGTGCCCAATCCCGAAATTGGTTCGATACATATGACTAGCAACGAGAAAAATGCAGGATTCGCTCAATCAAAGACAGTTCAATTCGATCTTAACCGATCTAAGGTTTACCATCTCTCCGGCCCCGTTTCGGTGCACTATTGGAGATCACGCCACACATGGAGATCTTTCCATTGATAGATCAGAGGGTCCCCCCTTGAACAAATTCTTAAAGGACGTCAAGTGCAGGAATTGCTGTCAAAGGGGTGGGAGAGTCTCAGTCCGTGTTCAACGCCTGCTTGACTAGCTCAAAAGTCGCATCCCCGCGCAACGAATTGCATTGCCAACCTCCTGATTGTCTTCTTATCATTTTCATAATTTATCCATTTTTAAAAGGAATTTTTACATTCTTATACACTATATGAAACAATATTATCCTCCCTACTCAAGTATTACTATAATTATATTTTATATACCCAATTATCATTTATGTACATTTTAAGGGAATTAATGATAATAATTAGTGTCCTAAAATTACTCTAACATATCTTCCACTCCCTGTCACGACCCGGATTTCCCACCCTCGGGAGTCGTGATGGCGCCTACTAATGGGAACTAGGCAAGCCAAATTTAATTACTTTTACCATTAACCAATTTACCTCTTTTAGCAATTATCAGCAATAATATAAAAGCAACGAAATTAAATAATAAGCGGAAGTCTTAAATTACAGAAAACTGAATAGAAATGCGGAAAATTCAACATAAGCATCTACCCAAGACTGGTGTCACAATACTCACGAACTACTAAGAATACTAAATACAATCGTCTGAAAGAGAACATAAACTGTTTGTCTCGAATACAGTGAGATAACACACTAAAATAAAGGATAGAGGAGACGTTGGGCCTGCAGACGCCTGCAGGGCTACCTCGATGTCTCGCTGGACTGAAGGCCTGCTCCCACGCTACTGTTGCTGCTGTCCAAAACCTGGATCTGTGCAAAATAGCACAGAGTATAGTTTCAGCACAACCGACCCCACGTGCTGGTAAGTGCCTAGCCTAACCTAGGCGAAGTAGTGACGAGGCTAGGATCGGACTACCAATTAAACCTGTGCAGTTATATAATATACAGCGGAAAGTAAAGCAGGAATAAACAAGTAAAGATGGGAGGGGGAAACATTCCACGGGGGTATACCAGTATTAACAGTAAATCCAGAGTAACAGTCTAAGGGCAGCGTAGAATTTACAGCGAACAAAGAATCTAATATTTAAAATAAACACACTTGTATCAATAATTGTTGCGGCGCGCAACCCGATCCCAATATATAACAACACTGTTGCGGCGTGCAACCCGATCCATATCATTTAGCATTGTTGCGACGTGCAACCCGATCCACAAATATCATTGTTGCGCGCGTGCAACCCGATCCATATCATTTAACACTGTTGCGGCGCGCAACCCGATCCACAAATATCATACAATGCACGACATCACCTTTTGTGCTTTATCACTCTTCCTTACCCAAACAATAATCACAAATAAGGGGCAAGAAAGTAAATAAATAATGATAGAAATCCCGGCAAGGGAATGCAATTAAACAATTAAATCCCGGCAAGGGAACAATATTAATAAATTTCCATGTCCCGGCAAGGGAGAAAATCAACAAAACAACAAAACGTCCCGGCAAGGGAATAAACCAATAACTCTTTCTCTTTCTTTCACTTTCATCTCATAGTTCACATTATCACTTGAGCCAACGCTCCAAGAATTTAAATATCTCATATACCTTCACAATTTGTATTTCAACTCGAGCCAACGCTCCACGAAGTTCAACGATCACAATTTCCTTTCACATACTCTTTACAACATATAGAAATCATCAATTAAGTATGGAAGCTATAACAAAACCAGGATATTCGCAATATAATGACTCACGGTCATGCTAGACACCAATGTATAGATACTCGTCACCATGCCTATACATCGTACTCAACAATTAGCAAGTAGCAAATAAGACTCAACTCCTATTCCCTCAAGCTAAGGTTAGACCAAACACTTACCTCAACTTTCACGGCCAAATCAATCCACAACAACCGCTTTCACTCTCGAATTCGGCTCCAACTCAATCAAATCTATACAATAATGACTTCATAGTATCAATATATGCTAAACAAATCAAACCCAATGCCTAATTATAGATTTCCAAGCTTTCTTCCCAAAATCTCAAAAATTGACCCCGGGCCCGCTTGGTCAAAACACGAGGTTCGGACCAAAATCAAATCCCCCATTCACCCACGAGCCCGAATATATAATTTGTTTTCAAATTCAACCCCAAAACGAGGTCTAAATCAAGAAAAATCAAAAAGCCTTAATTCTACCCAAATCCCCAATTTCTACCCTTAATTTCATGTTTTAGGCTTAGGAATTTAATAGATATTGATGGAAAATTAAGAAAATGAGTTAAGATTTACTAACCCAAGAAGCTTTGATGAAGAAATGCTCTAAAATTCGCCCTAGAACCTTAGAGAAGAAGGAGTTCGTGTGTTTGATGAAAAATTTCCGTCACTGTGCTGTTTTGGACATTTTAAATAACTGGGCAAAATTGCCCTTCGCGTTCGCGTGAAGAAGGTCGCGTTCGCGAAGGGTGAACTTGGCAGACCATCGCATTCGCGATGGGAAGAGTGCGAACGCGAAGAGGAAAGGCTGGGGGGTCCAGGACTTGGTCTACACGAACGCATGGGTACTGATGCGAACGCGATGAAGGGATTTACAAGGCTACGCGAACGCGAAGGTCTTGGTGCGAACGCGAAGAGGAAAATTATGCTGAGTCCCCCAGGGCAGATGACTCTATGCGAACGCGAGGCGAATGATGCGAACGCGATGAAGGAAAGGTCTGAAGCTTCGCGAACGCGTGAAAGGCTTCGCGAACGCGAAGAAGAAGGGACCTGCAACTGCTGAAGCTAAAAACCTGCAATCCTCCTAAGTCCGAAACCACTCCGAAACACCTCGGAAACTCTCCCGAGCCCTTGGGGCTCCTAACCAACCACATACACTAACTCAACAACATCCTACAAACTCAACCGTACGATCAAATCGCCAAAATAACATCAAAAACAATGAATCAAACCTCAAAATCACTAGTTTTTCTTCAAACTTCATAAACTTTCAAATTTAGACTTTTAAGTCCGAAACACGTCAAACGACGTCCGATTTCAACCAAACTTCACAAAAACATCTTAAACCACATATAAGACCTGTATCGGACGCCGGAACCAGAATACGGGCCCGATACCAACACGTTCTAACTAATTTTCATTTCAATTTTCTTCATAAATTTCAGAAAAATAATTTTACTCAAAAATTCATTACTCGGGCTTGGGACCTCGGAATTCGATTCCGGGAAAACGCCCAAGTCCCATATTTTCCTACGGACCCTCCGGGACCGTCAAATCATGGGTCCGGGTCCGTTTACCCAAAATATTGACCGGAGTCAAATTTACTCATTTTAATATCAAATTTTAGCATTTATCATAGAATTTCAAATTTAAGCTTTCCGACTACGCGCTCGGACTGCGCACGCAAATCGAGGCAACTACAAATTAGGTTTTTCAGGGCCTCGGAAGCACGGAATGAGTAAGAAAATAGGTGATGACCCTTTGGGTCGTCACACTCCCCCACGTTTCTCTCTCCACATCCCACCCCCTCCCCACGTATCTTGCACAAGAGAACAACAATTCCACCATTGACAACTATTAAAATGCTTTGAAGCTTTAAATTCGAATTTGGGTTTCAAAATATTGTTTGTTTGGATTGGATGTTGTTGCAAAGAATTGAGAATTCTCTCTACGTCTCTCTCTATCTCTCAATCCCAAATTTCGGTAATGTAAAGCAAAAGAAAAGAGAGCAACAATTCCACTATTGACAGCCATTAAAAAGCTTTGAAGCTTTGAATTCGAATTTGAGTTTTTAAAAATCATTATTTGTTTGGATTGGGTGTTGTTGCAAATAATTGGGAATATTGTTTGGAGTTTATATCTCAATTTTGAGGGGTTTTGGTGAAGAATAGACTTGGTTTTGGCTGAATTTCATATTGAAACTCGATGAAGAAAAAGAAGAAGAAGAAGAAGAAGAAGAAGAAGAAGAAGAAGACATGACATACATTATACTACAGAAATTATAGTAAAATTGTAGAAAAACTGTAGAAAAATTGTATTCTGTTGTTTATATATTTTTCTTTTATTTATTTAAGTATTGTATGAATGTTGAACAACATTGTATAAAAATTATATTTAAGTTGTATATAACTGAGTAGAAATAATGTATATAAATTGTAGATAAGTTGTAGTTAAGTTGTATAATATATAATTAGTTGTATGAAATTTATTTTTACTATGTATAAATTAGATACAAAATATACAAAAGGCACATTGTATAAAATGTATATTTAAGTTGTATGTTATTGTAGTTGTATTTAACTGGGTAGAAATAATGTGTGAAAATTGTAGATAAGTTGTAGATAAATTGTATAATATATAATTAATTATATGAAATTTATTTTTATTATGTGTAAATTAGATACAAAATATACAAAAGACATATTGTATAAAATTTGTATAAAAATTATATTTAAGTGGTATTATATTGTAGTTGTATATAGCTGGGAGGTGAGAGAGGCTTTGGCAAATGTGTCTTCGTCGACGGACAATATGTTGATTAAAGTGGATTAGTTGGAGTTTTAGTTGATTAAAGTGGATTGATTATGACCGGCGAATAGGGACTTCGATTTTTCATTAGTCCACAAGCCACTACAAGTCTTCCACGATTAACCTCGTAGTATCGTATAAGTTAAGAAGATTAGTCTTTATGATGATAAATTAAGGTTGAGAATTTGATAAGGAATTGCTATATTTGTTTCTTTTCTAAAAGTTATTATGCTAATTGATAACAAAAGAGTTTAAGATTTCATATTCTACTTTACTAGAGATAATAAGGATCGAAGGGACGAAAGTAAATATAGAAAATAAAATTTAAAAAGAAGGGAAAAATAAGTAGTTATCACTCTTAACACTAAAAAGGAGATAATAATGTGCATTTGGTTATAATGTACGTAGAGAGCATGATTTGTACGAGTAATTTATTTTGACGTGCCGTTCATTCGTTCATGAGAATATTATTTTATTTTGTTTTCCTCTAAATTCCTTAATTGAAGGCACTAATAATGGATTGGGAGCCTTTTAAGGTGGAATGTATATATTTTATAAACAAAACTTGTGTAGGTAGGGTAATTTACTAAACATGAACATTTAGGGTAATAAAGTTTCCAATAGTGTATAGGAATGAAAAATTCCCTTTTTAAAATTACCCGTTTTCGACCTGCTCATATCCGACCCGACCCGTCTGTTTGCCTCCCCTAAGTCCACATACATACTCTAATTTACTTTCTCCAATTTACTAAATGAGGACAAGTGAAAACTATCAAATATATGTGGGACAAAACATTAATTTAAAGAACCAGTGTTCTCCAAAAATATAATAATTGATGTATAGCAAATAGAGGGGGGAAACCAAAATGCAGTTATAAGAAACAAATAGATGTCAGATATTTTAATGTGTATTAATCCCCTTTTACTGAGGTAAATCAAGCGAAGACGACAAATTTCCAAATTCTTTTAAAAATAACTAGTCTTAGTATACGTGTGTTGCACATGTGCCTAGCGTCGACCAGTAAAATATTGTACATAAAGAACATGTAAATTGGGTATTAAAATATGTGTCTAGAGTCAATTAGTAAAGAACATGCAAAGAATTTTAAAATAACTACACTAAGTTAATATTAAACAATAAGTAACTTAACATATAGAAAAATACAAGGAGTTGTCATTTGTTAAGGTGAGTACAAAAAGAAAATTAATGACAATTTACTTAGTATTATTTTAATT
The DNA here is from genome assembly GCF_001879085.1 of Nicotiana attenuata. Taxonomy (NCBI): domain Eukaryota; kingdom Viridiplantae; phylum Streptophyta; class Magnoliopsida; order Solanales; family Solanaceae; genus Nicotiana; species Nicotiana attenuata. Next base: position 198,505 of record NW_017671646.1, on the reverse strand, counting down.
TGTTTTATCCTTATTGCATAAAGTTTGTATTTGCACCCATTTGGCTTTTAATACTATATTATACCGATTTATATGACAAATTTTTTTAAAAAAAAGATGACTTTTTTTTTTTTTTGCAAATTAATTAATTTAAAGATTCAAGGACTTAATAATTTGTTCTTAACATTAGAGAAAATAGATTGTTGCTGTTGATTCAAATCTTAGTATTGTTTAATTGTAAGTTTGTAATTATAATTATTATTCAATAAGAATTTTATGCTCAAAAGAATACAAAAATCACCATGGCATTTCACTTTTGGTTCTTTACTTGAGTAGTATCATTAGTGTTATAGGTTCTTACTAACTATTTTTTTCTTTTATATACTTAAAATTAAAATATTTTCGTAGTTAAACTTGGTACGTAAATTTTAGAAATTTTGAAATTACTGAATTTTGAGATTACTCTCAAGCATGGTTTAATAACCAAAACCTTATTTAATTTTCAAATTCTAAAACATAAGAAAAATACTCATAAAACTTAGAAAAAGAACTAAAATTGGAAAAAGAAAAGGAAAATAAGGACTCCGAAAGAAAGTAAAGAAAAACAAGGACTATTGAACTAATAGTCGGAAACATTAAAACAAGACACCTAAAACTGCTACATCTAAATGTAGTTGATGATATGAAGGACCCCTAAAATTGGAAGGAAATTGAAAGTACTGGAATTAAATGATATGGTTTTTCATATCAAAATTTAAATATTAGAGAAATAAGTAGATATTTAATCTATCTATCTATCTATCTATATTATTATAAAAGCATGAATACAATGTCGGTTTACAAAAATAACCTTATGATATTAAGCATAATAACTCATAATAAAAGGACATAACCGGAATTCTAGATATTAGCCTTATAATCCTATTAGTTTTAGGACATAATACTACATGTTAGGAATCCTACATGATTACCTTTAGGAATCCTATTAGTATAATTACTTTCGGACTGTTTAATTCATATAAAATTGAACAAGTAAATATCTTTAGTCATACAATCATATTACTCTTAATATAATTTCATGTGCGGATAAAATTGTAACATTGAAAACATTTACTAATTAATACTGATTCGCATAGGGTTCATATACAAAACAAGATTTCTACCATTGTTATGTTCCATAGTCATATATAAATTTCACGTGGACTAGAATAGATAATTTCTACCGCCGTCTCATACTACCCTATGTAAAGGAGTGCATTGCCTCATTCATTGGAGCACGCACGAACTTGGTAAAATTAAAAAAGACTTCCAAGAAATTGATACTTGCAATTTAACTGGATCGATTACATGAGAATTTAATGTAAGAAATGCACGAACGAATATGAGTTTGCATGTTCTCATCTTCAAGAAGATTTCGGTTAATGCCAGAAATAATGTCATTAGATTTGTATATCTTGGTGCTCAAAAGTATAATCTATCGTGTTCTTCTCTTTTTCTTTGATTGTTCTCTTTAGGTCAATTATGTATCGGTCCAGGGAGTAATTCAAGATTTATTGTTGTAGCATAAAGTGATAGACTTTTTTTGACCAAAGTATGAACTAGAAAGTTATGATGATAAGTTGGTAACTAATAAAGGTGATACATTTTAAAGTTTGAATTTTTTGTGCCTTATTGTGACGACCCGACCCGTCGTCACGTGAGTTACCGCCCCGTTTCCCCCATGTTATGCTTCTTCATGTTTCATTATCAGTATTTGATGTGTTAGAGTGGGTTTGGAATGGTTTTGATAAGTATCAGTATTTGATGTCGTCACTTAGTCTCTTTTAAGAAGGCTTAAGTTGGAAAAGTCAACCGGATGTTGACTTTTGTGTTAGAGGGATCGGATTTGAATTCCGATGATTTGGTTAGCTTCGGGGGATGATTTGTGACTTAGGAGTGCGATCGGAATCGATTTTGGAGGTTCGGTGTATAATTAGGCTTGAATTGGCGAAGTTAGTATTTTGGCGAATTCCGGTTGGTAGGTGAGATTTTGATCCGGGGGTCGGAATGAGATTCCGAGAGTTTCTGTAGCTTCGTTAGGTGATGTTGGATGTGTGTGCAAAATTTCAGATCATTCGGAGGTGTTTTGGTTGAGTTTCTGATCGAATGCGTGTTTCGGAAGTTTTAGAAGAACTTAGGCTTGAATTCGATGAGAAATGATGGTTTTAGTGTTGTTTGAGGTGTTTTAATGATTGGAGCAAGTTTGAATAAGGTATTGGATCATGTTTATATTTTTGGTTGAGGTCCCGAGGGCCTCGGGGTGATTTCGGATGGCTAACGGGAAGTGTTGAACTTAGGAGATTGCAGAACCTGTGCTGCTTCTGGTATTTTCGCTCCTGCGGAAATGGGACCGCAGAAGCGAGTCAAGAACCGCAGAAGCGACAGGCATCGCAGGTGCGGAGATGCTGACCGCATCTGCGGAGTCGCGGATGCGACAGTAGGACCGCAGATGCGGAATTTTGGAAGGCTAAAGGAAACCGCACCTGCGTAAAAGGAATCGCAGATGCGAGACCACAGAAGCGGTCTAGTAACCGCAGAAGCGGCTCCCCATCGCAAAAGCGGAAGTCGCAGATGCGGCTATGTAGCCGCAGATGCGGAAATAACTGGTCAGAAAGGGTTTTAATTCCCTTCGCGAAATATTTACAGAACACATATTTTGACTTCGGACTTGGGGTGTTCTTGAGCGATTTTGAAGAGGAAATTCAAGGACTTCGATCAGGTAAGCATTCTTGGACTTAGAACACAATTTTATCATGCAAAAACATGAAATTTCACTGAAAAGATAAGGAAATAAGGTCAAAAAATGGTGGTTTAGGGCTTGAAACCTAAGAGAACAAAAATGAGAATTTGAAGGGTCATTTGGACTCGGATTGTGGTAAATTTGATATGTATAGACTCGTGGCGAGACGAGAAATCCGGTGATGTGAATTTTGTCATTTTTAGAGACGTGGGCCCGGGGCTCGGGTTTTGCCAACTTCGTGATTTTCGATGTTTTTCGAGTCTTTTCGATTGGATTATATTCCCTTAGCATATTGTGACGTATTCGTTGTGGTTTTGGTCAGATTCGACGTGCGAAGAGGTGAATTCGAAAGGCAAGGGCATAGCAAGCTAGGACTTTGGCCGGCTTGAGGTTAGTAGTAAATATAAATGCTGTGTTGAGGGTTTGAAACCCCGAATTTTGCACATCGTAGTGCTATGTGAGTAGACTTGCACGCCGGATAACGGGCGTGGGGTAGAGCACCGTCAGGGACTGTGACTTGGTCCGTCCCGCTTAATAAAATTGGTACCTATTTGATTGTAGATTTGTAATATCCTTATAAAAATGGATTAATTGTCATAATTGGGCTTCGTGCCAACTACTTGAATCCTTCAGGGATTATTTTAATGGTTTCCTACCATATTTATAAATATTAAATTCAGTCCTGGTATTTAATACTGTTTTGCAAACTCAGCCACTTTTTCTCAAACTAGAAACTTAATTAATATTTTTAAATGAAGTTTGGGCTGAATATTTTTATACTATTGTGTGATTTTTGGACTGAGTATGGGATCGGGCTGCACGCCGCAGCAGTATTATAATGATATTGATATGAGGCCAAGGGCCTGTTTGATGCCACGAGATGGCTTATTATTGCGCTTGGGCCGTAAGGGGCCCCTCCCGGAGTCTGCACACCCCCAGTGAGCGCCGTCGACGTTAAATAAATGGAGCGGGCTGCACGGCCGCAGCGGGGTACTGGAGGTACCGGTTTATGTGTTGCATTGCATACTTGATTGCCATTTACTTATTTATCTGTTGTGATATTTCTATAATTGTATTCATTAGTTTATTGAGTTGATATGATTTAGATTGAGCTGCTGTAGTTATAGCTTACTTTGTGCCTGTCCAGGATTTCTTACTCTCAACCCTTATTTATGTTTATTACTTTCTGGGTTGGAAGTACTCACAATACTCCCTGCACCTTGTGTGCAGATCCAGGTACACCACAGGGTGAGTGAGGATTTGTTAGCTGAGCAGCAAGATCTGGGAGTATCGAGGTAGCTGCATGGCGTTCGCAGCCTTGATTTCTCCCATCTATCTTTATCCTTTTATTCGCATTTTCTTTCCTAGACAGATTTGTGATTA
>NW_017671646.1:121693-190176 GCF_001879085.1 Nicotiana attenuata | reverse complement strand
TTCTTTTACTGAACACTTTGGTTTATCAAATCCCAATGGTAATAGTAGTTAGCATTTTTAACTAGAAAAAATTATTTTCTATCATTTAGATTTAAAACGCAATTTTGTGCAAAATCGCATGATAGAATTAAAAAGATATTTTAGCTAGCAGAAATGGATATGTTGATCAACTAATAAAATGTTGATTGCAAAATTTATAGTAAAAACAAAATGCTTTTTATGTTTTTGACTCAGCAGAAAATGATACCAATAATTACTATCAAGAAGAATACTTAAATACTTTAATACCAAGTGGCCCTCTACCATACATGTTTGTTGTCAAGTTTATTATTTCTTACCTATGTTAGTGTCACCGTATATAGAATAGACTATGTTAAAATTGATCTTCCATTATATATAAGTTGATTTTAAAGAAAAATATGCCTATCATGCTACTGAAAAACTTACATATGCCGAATAGCTTATGTAATAGCACAATATGGTATATAGATGTTTTGACAATAACGTCATACATGCAAAAATTATGATACTGGTCAACGTGCTTCTAAGTATATTCTTATCCCTGAATTCAATTTTCGTCTTTCGAAACTAAGGAATATCCTTTTAAATTTGTGTGAAAATAATTTTTACTATGTTTATGTTTTGCAAATATAATAAATAAAGAACAAGGACAAACATCCTAAATATTGGACTATATTTACCGCAATATATTTTCTTGCACGAACAACTGTTTGTTGCACTTTCAATAGGGATATCAAGATCGACAACAAGAGTTTTGGTTAAGGCAGAGCAACCAAAGCATTAGGAGGAGACATATACAAAAAAAAAATATTATCCACAAAGAAGTGTTCGTTAAGATACCATCACATTAAATACTTTTAAACTATAATACATAATTATCTAACTAACATGACAAAATTGACCATTTGTGTAAGTTTTGATATTGTCCTTTTATTTTAAATTCATGTATTATACTAATGTAATAATATTTTTCGGTGTTTAGATGATGTTGTATTATTATGCATAAAATTTATCTCATTAATTAAATTTTATTGTTCCTTCGTATAAATAAATATTTAAATCATCACGTGATATTATTAACGTGCAACGCACGTTCTTAGATACTAGTTATTTCAAATATTAGAAAGAGGAATTAATTATTCCTACATATTAAAAAAATAACTTAAATTACTATTTTGTCTAATATAAAAATTTCTTTTACAAGATAAAAAGGGTGAATCTTACCTCAACACATAACAAATAGAAATATGTAACTTCTAAACTTCTTCTGAAATCATGATCTTTCTTCGTAGAAATCTTTGGCATGTCTTAACTGTCAATATTAAGTATGTCAGAATGAGCAAAAAGGAACTAAAATCGTAGAATAAAACAACACTCACTTACTTAGTTTTTATACTATGTCTGTCTTTGCTCCAAATACTCAAATTGAGTAGCACAAAAGAAGGACCACTCTCGACTTCATCACCGACGAACTCATAAAAAATAAATCGCTTGATGATAGGTACAACCGATATGTATCTTTGGCCAAAACAATAGAATAATTCTAAAATTTAATATTTATTCACCTCTCCTTATTCTAAAATCTAAATTAGGTTGATGAATACATTAACCGACCATAATATAAACCCTAGTGTTCATATAGAATAAAGAGTACTAACCTCTTTAATAACGATATTAAATAATAATAAGCTTCCTACCAATTTTCTCGTATTCTTTTTTCCTTTTGAACCACAAAATTTTAACTTCTCATTCATAGGAGTATTATATAATAAGTTTCCTGTTATAATATCCCCTATATCTTTTTTCCTTTTTTAACCTAGAGACAATCTTTCTCCGTATGGCACTAATTTATTGAGGAACATTTCCACTTCTTCTTTTCCTTTTGTTCTATGACAATTTATTTTTGCTATATATATTTTTATTTGTATTTACAATTTTATCCCACTTAGAGTATACTTAACGAAGGATAAAAACGACGAATGATATTTCGTTAAGAGTCTTCGTGCTTTTAATATAATATAGATTATTGTGAAATAATCTTATATGAAATGTACAAGAAAAACTAAAAAATTTGCATGTCGGTAAGGCATATCAAGCGGAAAATCAAGAAAAGGATGAAAATATGCTACTATAAAGGCTCTGAAATGTTAGGGGTTGTTTGATTTGAGGGATTAGATAGTGTAATTCAAAGATTAAATTCGAGATTAGCTTATTTCACATTTCGTAGGAATTATTTATTTATTTTGGGACTGGCAATGCTGACATATATATATCACAATTGTGGTACGTATTATGTTTATCTTACACTCTATTTGGGATAACAATTCCAGAAGTCGTAATCCTGGGATGAAACACCAAAAAATATATATGTCAACCTCCAAAGTTCTTTAAGAAAGTTAAGTTTAACAAAATAAGAGCAAAAAGTAGAGACGGTGAAGAAACTCCCTAAGTGTCCTCAGTCATCACAGTGTCTCCAGCAACATCAGTCCCAGTTAGCTCAGCCAACTGAATGTCATCATCAAGTTTTGAGTGGCCGGAGAAGTGAACATCGCACGCACTGCGTCAGCAGTGCCGGCGGCAAGGCACGACTCCTCAGTCGGAGTAGCGGGAGCATCCTGTTTAGATGGATCTGGGTGGGGCTGGGATGGGTCAAGGTGCATGTCAAATGGCAATCTCCTGCTGTAGCTAGCCGGGTCACCTCAGCTCGAAGCTCATCAAATGACTTCTTGCTGGCCTATGACTTCCTCATCTTTTTCACCTGCTTGTTCAACCTCTCGATCACAACACCATGTTGTACCAATGTATCAATAATCACTTCTGTTTGTCCAAGATTTTGCTCAGCTTCTCATCAATGTCAGAGGGATCCCGGGGTGCTTGTGTGGATGTCTGCCCTGCAACAACACTGGAGATCTCAGACAGCTTTGAAGTAGCTGCCTGCATCCAGCTGTTGAGACTCGCCAATGTCTGGGAGACTCACAAAGCAGATAGTGGGCCTGTAGGCATGAGCACCAGCCTCAGAGCTAGAGTAAGGAATATAATATGAGCTGTAGGATGAGCTGATGATAGTGGCTCGGGTATAGCAGCTGTTGCACTGGTAGAATGCTCAACTGATATGGATGGAATGTCAAACATAGCAGAAACTACCACTATCGGTTCATCAGACTGGCCAGTAGTAGTAGAAGGCTGAGCACTCTTCTTCCGGTTCCTCGGATCCTGCAACTTGTACCACTCAAACGGCCCGGTCAGCTTGACCTTGGTGCCAAATGGCCTGGGCTTCACCTTTGCATATGTGAGATACTCAGTGATAATGTTGGGATAAGGGTATGAGGTGTTGGCCTGCTGTGCCACTAGGGAGATGTTGGCCGACATCAGGGCACCACATTGACCGGATACCCGACCATTATTGAAGCCACCAGAATAGCTCGAAGAATGGGTAGTTTGTTCTCATTCAGGCACGGGTCAAGCCTGCTGCATACAAAGGTTTGCCACCCTTTGGCCTCGAAACTCAGAGTGCACTAAAGGATACGCACCCCAGCAACAATCCAAGGAGGAGTGGGTCCCGGTGCTAGAATCTCCGCAAGCCACTACCTAGCCTCTTTTTTTAGAGCCAACTTCTCTAAGTACTCTTTCGGCTCTACATCGTCAAACCCCAAGTACTTATTCAGAGTATGATGATCGAATTTCACCTTCAAGTTGAGCACTTTGATGACCTTCGTCCCTTTGAGAATATGTGCTGTGTTGGCATAGAAATCTCGGACAAGGTGCTCCTTTACATCCACTAGATTTTCAGTAATAGTATCCACCCATTCTATTTTGTAAACTACACCAGAACAGCAGGATTGTACTTGTACAGATCTTTTAGTAAGAACTGCCTCTCATAAGTCAAGGACCGGATAGGCCACCACATCAGAAAATCGAAGAAAGCCCGATGACTCACAAATCTATCTTTCTAGACCTCCTTCTTCTTTGACCGAGCCAAACTTGCCTAAGCACCTATACCCCCTCTCCCATCATCCGGGGCATCATTAGAATCAGATCCCACATTAGCTGCATTGGACTCCTGACTAGCACTCTCCGAACCATGGGAAGTATTGTGGGATGTAGAAGGCACATCCAGAGACTCAGGTTGCCTTTGTGGCCTGGATTGCTCTTAAGTGTGCTCCTCCAGAATTGATACAGAGTTTCCCTTGGAGGCTTCCCTTGACGGGGCATATGAGCTAGACTCTGAGAGGTCTCTACCTCTCCCTCGACCTACAGTTGCTTTCTTGGATATAGTTTAAGGTACCTCTACCTTGACTCTTTGAAGATTCTCCTCTTCCTTTGGTAGATTTACCTCGACCTCGAGATCGTATCATTGTCTGTATAAGCACAAAGAGAATTGCTAGTTGAAATTCATGATTCAGCATAGTTAAGACTTATGTAAGTGAGTGGGAATAACATAGAAGCAGTGACATTACAATTGGACAAACGTGCAGAAGGAATGGGGGAAGTGCGGCCGCAGAGTGGAAGTGCAAATAGCACAATCCCAAGTGTGGCCGCACTTCTGCACAGATGTGCAAGGGGCTCTAATACTTCTTCTATGTATGACAGTTCGGAGGTTGTTTGCGGCTGCAGAATTCATCTGCGGCCCACACAATTGTAAGTATGGCCCGCACATTATAAGCTCAGAGGTCAAGCCTTCGATAGACAATATGAACCATTTGTGCGACCTCTCCAGAAATTATGTGCTCCGCACAGTTAAAGTGCGGCCGAAGAAACACCATCCAACCAAAGTTTCCTTAACTAGCAGACTACGGATCGCACAATTCCAAGTGCAGTCCGCACATTCACGAACACAACGGGCAGGTCTTATGCTTTCCTAGGTTGTGCAAAAACTTGTTCAAAACTACTTGGAACCATGGTATACAAATAGAAATCAGTTAACCCAACCCACTTTAGCATGCTTTATCAATTACCTAGTACAAAAACTACCCCACATGGATACATTGAAGCACTATAATAATAGATGGCCTAAAAAGAAGTTAAAAATAAAAAATAAATTCAAAAATTAAAAAACATAAAATGAGCATGGAATGAACCATACCAGATGGTGTAAATGTGCAAAGATCCTAGTGGGTACAAATGGCGGTGTGAGTTTGAAAGTGCAAACTCCTCAGGTGAACATCTCAGGTTCACAACAACAGTAAAATTTCTAAGTGGGAAAAGTGTAAAATGAGGCCCTAAGTTCTATTTATACTCAGAGAAGTTGGAGGGTTAAGAGGCGAGTGCGGCTGCACAATTTCAAGTGTGGGCCGCACTCTTCTACCTGGCCTTCAGTGTTTCAAATCTAATGTGCGGTCTGCACAATTAAAAGTGCTGCCGCACAATTCTCCAAAAGTTGCTCTTTTTCCCCGTAGTGACAGGTGAACAGTTCAGAGGACCTGTCATTTGACATCTAAGTTTGCTCATGCAAGTGCGGTCCGCAGATGAAATCTGCAGCCGCACAAGGGCTTCTGCTATGGCAAACTTTTTCTGCAGCCGCAGAAAGAAAGAGTGCGGTCCGCATTGTATTTTTATTTTGACGACTCATTCCTGTCTTCTATTTTTCATCTAAAAATCATCCTTGTAGAACACTTCAAGTCAAGTTAAAAACAACAAATAACATCTAACTAAAAAGAGAAAAAGGAAAAGAAGTTGGGTTGCCTCCCAAGAAGCACCTTATTAACGTCGCGGCACGACTCAATGTCATAGCATCCTCAAGTGAACTAAATAACCGCCACCACGTGGCTCTCTCCAATTTTTCCTAAGTATTGCTTCACCGGTGACCATTGACTCGAAATATTCATTATTCTTGTTCTTCAAATCCAATGCACCGAAGAGTGTCACACTAACAATTTCAAATGGACCACTCCACTTAGACTTAAGCTTCCCGAGAAACATCCTCAACCTTGAGTTAAACAACAACGCTAGATCAACGGCTTTGAACTCTTTGTTTCGAATGTACTTGTCATGAAGATATTCATCTTTTCTTTGTACAAGGACAAACTCCCATAAGCATGGTACAAGAACTCATCCAATTCATTCAAATGTGTAACCCGCAGGTAACCGGCTACATCCCAATCAAGATTCAATTTCTTCAAGGCCCGCATTGCCTTATGCTCTTGTTCCACTAGAAGATGACAAGCTTTCTCGAACACTAACCGGTATGAGGATATTCCGACAGGTGTTTTGTAAGCCGCCCGATATTCCCATAACTCATCATCAAGATTCTTAGACCAATCCATCTGATTTGCATTAACCATTTTAGACCAGATACTCTTTTTCTCCCGATTGGAGACATCCACTTGACCACTAGCTTGTGGGTGATATTGAGTCGTGACCTTGTGAGTAATACCATACTTGTTAAGTAAAGTGTTAAAAACCTTGTTGCAAAAGTGCGACCCCCCATCACTTATGATTGCACGTGGAGCACCAAATCTTTTAAAAATATTCTTTTTCAAGAAAGCCACTACACTTCTAGCCTCATTGTTGGGTAAGGTAATGGCCTCGACCCATTTGGACACATAATCCACCGCGACCAAAATGTAAGTGCTTCCACAAGAACTCACAAAAGGGCCCATGAGGTCAATGCCCCAAACGTCAAAAATATCAATCTCCAAGATGGTTGTGAGACGCATCTCATTTTTCTTTGAAATTCCACCGGCCTGTTGACATTCATCACATCATCACCAAGTCATTTGCATATTTGTAGAGAGTAGGCCAGTAGAAACGACAACTTAGAACTTAGCCGCCGTTCTTGCTCCACCATGATGAACACCATATAGCGCAAAATGACAAGCTCCAAGAATATTACCTTGTTATTCTTCCGGAACACACCTCCTAATTACCCCATCCGTGCAAATTCAGAAAAGGTATGGCTCATCCCAATAGTAGCCTTGACAATATCTTTTGAGCTTCTTTCGTTGGTTTGAAGAGAACTTGATAAGTGGGGATTTTGACTACTTATTAGCGCCTTTTAGCTTTCGTTTTAGTCCAAAAGAGTTTAATTGTGTTCCCAAAATTTGATGAAATATGCTTAATTGCAGGAATATTGGAAGATGAGCTCCCAAGATAAAATTCAACTCAAGAAGGAGTAATCTGAACTCAAGGACAAAGACAGGCACAAAATCTCAGAAGTGCGGACCGCAGATTATCATCTGCGGCCGCAGGTTGTGAAGAAACGCCCATTAGAGAAATGTGAAAATTGCGGTACGCACATGATATGTGCAGCCGCAGAAACTGAGTCAGAGCTAAAGATCAGAGAACCTGCATCTCAAGTTCAACAAAAGTGCGGACCGCACAATTATTGTGCGACCACAGAAGAATAGTTACGCAGTCGCAGTGATAGTTGTGCGGACCGCAGAAGAGCAAGCAGCGGTCGCAGATAGTATTGTGCGGACCGAAGAAAGAGAGCAGTGCGGCTGCAGTACAGAATTATGCGGCCGCATATTTCCAACCCTGTCAAGATTGAAGAAAAGTGCGGACCGCACATGGAATTGTGCAGCCGCAGAACCTCCGAAAGGGCATTTTTGTCCGAAAATTCTAGCCCTGTATAAATAGAAAAGTTTCACTTTTTTAGGTTAAGTTTTGACATCAGCTACTACAGTAGACGGTTTTCTTTACTCTCTTTAGTAGTTTTTGCTATTTTGAGCTTTCTGAACATTGATTTCATCATTTTAATTACCAATATGGGTTTAATAATCATTTCTTCTTCTATTTCTTCTATCTTAAGCATGAGTAGCTAGATTTTCACTAGGGTTGTGACCCAACCCTAGAGTGTAAGCTTAATGGGTGTTTGATTTATTCCTTGTTTATGGTTGGGTGTTTATTATTTAGCCTTGTTCTTGCTTTTAATTATAGAATTAATGGTTGCAAACATTAGTTCATGCCTACTTGACTTGGTCTCTACTTGAGAAAGAGAGACTTAGTCTAGGAAAACTTGGCTAACAAGAAATTGGGTCAATCGAGAGATTGATAAGCCAATTAAGAGGTTGAACCTAGAAATAGTAAAACCCGACTTGAGCTTTGTATCAACCGTTTTATTCAATACCCATTTGGACTTAAGAAAGCCAAATTGGCAAAATCACTCTCTGACCAAGAGGTATTGAGTGGGTACTTCAGTGTTGGTAGCTATAATACACCCCAACCAATAAAACAAGCTTTAAAGTTTACAACCCATTAAGCAAATACCTAGGTGAAGGTCATAGCCCTAGGCCTTTTATATTATTTGAAAATTAGCAAAAACAAATTCCTAGTTTCATTTCTTAGTTTGCAATTTTAGTTTAAATTAAACCTATAAACAATTCCAAGTTTGTGGAAGTGCAAATTGAGATAATTCAAGCTCATACACTATAATATATACCCGCAAGTCCCATTCATAGCTCCCTGTGGAAAATCGACCCCGACTCCTTATTGGGTATTACTATTGCATCGACTGTTTCATAAGCTTAAATAGCGGTGTGACTTGGACGAGACTAGAACTCATCCAGAATGATACCACTCACAAGAAAAATTGCCAAATCCGTAAACCGCGGTATCTCTTCCATTGATAGTGCCGAAAGTTGCACATCGGGGAAGGAGGCATTGATTTCAAGGCCGTCATGTGGCCTCCCCTCCTCCTCCAAACAAGACAAGTGGTCCTCCACTTGGTTTTCACTACCCTTCATGTCTTGAATGTTAATATCAAATTGTTGCAACAAGAGCACACATCTCATCAACCGAGATTTAGATTCCTTTTTGCTCATAAGATAGCGAAGCTCCGCATGACTCTTGTGGACAATAACTTTGGCACCCATCAAGTATGGGCATAACTTCTCAATTGAATACACAATAACAAGGAGATCTTTCTTTGTAACGGTATAGTTGTCTTGTGCACTATTATATCTTACTAGCATAGTAAATTGGATGAAAAACATTGTTGACACGTTACCCCAAAACAACCCCAACCGCTATATCACTTGCATCATACATGAGCTCAAACAGTAAACTCCAATTTAGAGAGGTAATGATAGGAGTAGTTGTCAACTTGAGCTTCAATTGTTCAAAAGCTCTCATACAATCATCATTGAAATAATACTTAGAATCCTTCTCAAGGAGCTTACACCATGGGTTCACTATCTTAGAGAAATATTTGATGAAGTGCCGGTAGAAACCTACATGGCCATAGAAACTCCGCACACCCTTCACCGAGGTGATGGGTGGACTTAGAAATAAACTCAATCTTCGCCTTGTCAACTTCAATACCATTCTTTGAGATCTTATGTCCAAGGACAATGCCTTCCTCAACCATGAAATGACATTTCTCCCAATTGAGTACCAAATTAGTTTCTTCACATCTAGCCAACACTTTGTCCAAATTTACAAGACAATCATCAAAAGAATCCCCAACCACCGAGAAGACCTCAAGGTAGTCTTCCACCATATCCATGAAAATAGCCATTATACACCATTGAAAAGTCTCTGGTGCATAGCACAAACCAAAAGGCATCCTCTTGAAAGCAAAAGTACCATAAGGACATGTAATTGTAGTTTTCTCTTGATCTTCCGGAGCAATGAGAATTTGGTTGTAGCCCGAATAACCCTCAAGGAAAGTATAGAAAGCACGGCCAGCCAAATCTATCGAGCATTTGGTCCATAAAAGAAAGCGGAAAGTGATCCTTCCTTGTGAATTTTTTGAGCTTACAATAATCCATAAAAACTCTCCAACCGGTGACCGTTCTTGTGGGAATCAACTCATTCTTCTCATTGGTAACAACCGTCATGCCCCCATTCTTTGGGACACATTAAACTGGAGAGGTCTATGAACTATCAAAAATGGGGTATACAACCTCGGCATCCAACACTTGATAATAACCTTCTTGACCACTTCTTACATGGCTTCATTGAGTCTTCACTGATGTTCAATGGATGGTTTAGAACCATCCTCCAATTTGATCTTATGCATGAAAAATGCGGGGCTTATACCCGAATATCCGCCAAGGTCCACCCAATAGCCATCTTCCTCTTTTACAACACCGCCAATATGGAATCAACCTGCACCTTAGTCAAACAAGAGGAAAGAATAACCGGTAACAAGGGCCAAGAAATTCATACCGAAGGTATGGTGGCAATGGTTTCAACTCCAAAGTAGATGGCTCATCAATAGAAGGCTTTGTAGGAGGAGTCTTCTTATTCTCAAGATCCAATGATAATTTTCGGGGTGCATAGTTGTACGACCTCATTCCTTACAAAGAGCTTACACATTCCATAAAACCATCCATCTCATCATCATCAAAGTTGAGCAAAACGACTTTCAACATATCACAAACCTTGATCGTAGCACTTGTATCATCAACAATAACATCGTTCACAAAGTTTACTAAAGAACACACCTCATTGCTATTTGGTTGCCGCATAGCACACATGGAATACCACCTTTTTATCACCAAATCGAAAGGTGAGTTCTCCGACTTCCACATCACAAAGAGCATTACCCGTAGCAAGGAAAGGTCTCCCAATAATAACAGGCACTTCATAATCAACCTCACAATCTAGAATAACAAAGTCCGCCGGAAGAATAAACTTATCATCCCGGACCAAAACATCCTCAATCACTCCTAATAGCCTCTTCATGGTACGGTCGGCCATTTGCAAACTCATATATGTGGGTCTTCATTTCCCAATTCCCAAAGTTTTAAACACCGAATAGAGCATCAAATTGATACTTTCCCCAAGATCACAAAGAGCTTTAGCAAAATCGACACTCCCAATAGTACAAGGAATTGTGAAAGCACCGAGATCTTCCAACTGAGGAGGCATGGAATGAATAATTACACTCACTTGATGAGTGACTTATATAGACTCAAATTTCATCGACCTCTTCTTGGTCACAAGATCCTTCATAAACATGGAATAACCGGGCATTTGTTCCAAAGCTTCTACAATGGCACATTAATAGAGACTTTTAATCATTTGAATACACTTTTGAATTAAATCTCACTATTTTTTTGGCAATTCTTTGAGGATAAGGAGGTGGGGGTTAGGCAAGGATGTCTTAGCCTTTTGCATTACTAGCTCCGGTATGTGAATAATGTAATCCCTAGACGGGCTCATCTCCTCTTGGGTATCCTCCACACTATCAACAATGTCAATCTGAACCTCACCACTTGCTTGAACATCTTTTTTTGGGATTTCTCCTCTTGTATCACTTGGTCATCATCCACAAGTCGCTTTCATTTGAGTTGGGTACATTTCCGCCTCTTCCACTTCTTGTGATAACTGCCACGGAATGCCCCGTGTTGTTACCACTCTTTCGGGTTTACTACTGTGTCACTTGCTAGTGCACCCTTAGGATGAGTATTAAGAGCTTGAGAGATTTTCCCCATTTGAACTTTAAGATTACGGATTGGTCATATGTGAGGCAAGTTAGGCATCCGAATCGTCATTCTTCTCTATCATTTGCTTGAACATATTCTCAATACGTCCCATCTCATCATTTCAAGATGTTGAACCATGTGAAGGGTAAGGAGGTGGGTTTCTTGGTTGTTGGTACATTGGGGACCTTTGAAAACCCGACCCTCAATTTCCTTGATTGTTATTGTTTCCCCAAATTTCTTGATTGTTGCCTCCCCAATTTCCTTGGTTGTTTCCACTTCAATTTCCTTGGTTACTGTTGTTGCCAATTCCCTTAATTGTTAGGACCCCAATTGCCTTAGTTATATTGAGAATAAATTATTGTTGATTAGAGCCTTGTAAATTGCTCTGTTTCCCTTGGTAATTTTTCACAAATTGTGCCTCTTCTTCTTGCTCATGATAGGACTCATATTGATCAAAACTACCATCATCTTGTGCATAGCCTTCCACTCGGTTGAAATCGTGGACCCTTGGTCCTCTTCTTAGGATCTTGAACTTGATTAAGTTGGGCCCTAGCAAGTTGGGTCATGGCTGTTGTCAATTTGGCAATGGCTTGCCCATGATCTTGCAACTCTTTATGAAGATAAATCATGTTGGGATTACCTCTGGGGACTTTAGCTCGGGATTTCCAAGATGAAGAAGTTTCCTCCATCTCATCTAGAATCTCACATGCCTCCGCATAAGGTGTTGTCATAAAGTTGCCTCCGGCCATTTGATTGACCCACATTGGTTCGTAGTATTAGTAACACGACATAAAGTTTGTTAGATCATGTTGGTTGTCATATCATTGTTCGGGCACTCCTTCACCATTATCCGATACCGCACCCAAATTTCATGTAAAGGTTCATTGGGATCTTGCTTGAACACCAATATTTCATCCCTAAGAGTAGCCATGTGCCCGGGAGAGAAAAACCTAGCAATAAACTTTGCTTCCAATTTATCCCAAGTATGGATAGAATGGTTAGGCAAGCGTTCTAACCCATATAAAGCTTTACCCTGTAGAGAGAAGGGAAAAAGCCTTAGCCTCAAAGCATCTTCCAAAACATTTATTTGTTTGCTCCCCCAACACATATCCACAAAACCCTTCAAATGTTTATAAGAATTTTGATTCGGCGCCCCGGTGAAAAATCCTCGTTGCTCAAGTGAAATGAGCATGACATTTGTTATTTGAATGTTTTTCGTCCTAATGCGAGGGGGGACTATTGCACTTGCGTAACCTTTGTTGGGCAAAATCCGGTGTTGCGCCGCTTGTGATTGTGGTGGTTAAGGTGGGGGAGGTGGGGCACATTGTCTTGTTGACCACGTCCCTGGTGGTTTTGTTGTGGGGCATGAGGCATTTCCTCGAGTTGCTCCTCTTCGCCATCCGCCTCGCCGGCAAATTTTTGAGATCATTGTTCACCATTTTGTATCTACGATTACTTCAAAAAATTAGTATCACAGAGGAAAAGAAGACATTTCAAGAACACACACAAATATATAGCTAACACCATAAAAAATCCTCGACAATGGCGCCAAAATTATTCCACGTCCAATCCACACTCAATAATGAATGGAAACGGTCATTGCAATTATAATACCCAACTAGAGTCGGGGTCAAATTCCTCATGGAGTTTACAATGGGTGTTGAAGTAGATACTTGAAGAGAGAACGTGAAATAAGTAAATTATACTTCCAAACAAAAGGTGATTGATATCAAATTTTAACACTAAGAAATTAAACTAAGTAAAAGCATCTAGAGAGAGAGAGAGTAAATTATTTTTGTGTTTCTAAAGAATCGGGGAAAAACCTAGGGGTGTAACCTTCACCTAGGTGCAAACCTAATGGGTATACTAAGTTAATACTTATTTTGCGGATTGAGGTGTATTATAACAATCAATTCTCGAGTAACTACTTAATACCTCTCGGTTATAGAGTGGTTATGCTAAATTGGTTTTCTCAATTCCAATTGGGTAGCAATCCAAGCAGTTAATATAAGTCCAAGTCGGGTCTTCTCTATCTCTAGTTCAAACCCTTTAATCAAACTAGCCAAAACATTAACTAGCTCAACTTTTTGTTAGCTAAGTTTTCCTAGACCAAGTTCCTCTTTCTCAAGTAAGAACTAAGTCAAATAGGCATGAATTAGTGTTTGCAACCATTAATTCTAGATATAATGCATAAACAAGGCTGAATAACAAACACTCAATCATAAACAAACATTAGAATTAATAATCCATAAGATTTACACACTAGGGTTGGGTTACAACCCTAGATAAAATCTATCTGCTCATATCTGAAAATATAAAAAACAAAGTAGAAGAAGTAATTAAAGCCATAAAC
This sequence comes from Nicotiana attenuata, assembly GCF_001879085.1. Taxonomy (NCBI): domain Eukaryota; kingdom Viridiplantae; phylum Streptophyta; class Magnoliopsida; order Solanales; family Solanaceae; genus Nicotiana; species Nicotiana attenuata. The sequence goes on along the minus strand of NW_017671646.1, from coordinate 176,430 downwards.
TACAATTAAAAGATAAAATTGATGGGCCTTCATAAAAATTTTCACTACTTTCCCAAAACGGTAAAATAGAACCGCCACAATTGCTATGAATACAAAAATTGCCCTAAAAAGAGTGTTTTTCGTCTATTTATTGTGCTCAGAAATTTGCTGACAAAAATACCCTTTGGGAGTTTCTACGGCCGCACAACTCCATGTGCGGGCCACACTTCTTCTTGCATGAGGAGTAAATCTGTGGCTACATAACTCCATTTGCAGTTGCACTTCAGCTTCTACGGCCACATATTTTGATTGCAGGACCGCACTTTCAAGAGGCTTCATACTTGGTATTTTGCACCTTCTCTGAATTCTCCAAACGTGCGACCAGCTTTTTCGGTCGCACAATTTGGTGTGCCGACCGCGCCGCTTTTACAATGCTCCTTTGAGGCTTCAGGGTTTCTTCTGCGGCCGCAGTTCTATTTCTACAGACCGCATAATCATCTGCGGTCGTAGAATTACTTCTGCTGACCGCAGTTTTGCTTGCACTTCTCCTTTTGCCTTGTTGAGATGTCCTTTTTGAGTTAGACTTCTTCGTTACGCTCCAATCCTCCAACATGTCTGCAATTCAAACAATTTTATTAGATTTGGAAATAAAAATCACTACTTTCGGACTAAAACTAAAGTAAGAAGGTACTATACTAATAAGTTATCAATTATATGATGAGAGAAGTTTACAAAGGGGTTTGTGAAAATCACTCCGGTGCAGATTCATTGGTGCTCAAATTAATGAGGGTCGGTTACTATTGGACCAGGATGGAGCAAGATGTGAAGGCGTTTGTGCAAAAATGTGACAAATGCCAACGCCATGCTTAATTGGTGCATCAGCTGACAGAGCTTTTGCATTCAGTGGTGTTACCATGGTCATTCATGAAATGGGGGATGGATATAGTCAGTCCTTTGCCTCAAAGGTCTGGGCAGGTAATACTTCTTTTAGTTTTGATTGATTATTTCACTAAGTGGGTTGAAGCAGGTGCTTTCAAGAAGATTGGAGAGCGAGAAGTGATTTTTTTATTTGGGATCATGTCACTTGCCGGTTTGGAGTACCGAAAGAAATTTCTTGTGAACAATGGGCCATAATTTATAGGTTCCAAGATTACAAAATTCATAGAGGGATTGAATATTAATAGGATCACATCTTCCCCATACCACGCAAGTGCTAACGGTCAAGCAGATCCAACCAACAAGGTGATAATTCAGAACCTCAAAAAGAAATCAGAGGATGCAAAAGGCAGATGGTCAGAAGAGCTGCAGGGAGTATTGTGGACATATCGAACAATGGCAAAGTCGAGCACGGGAGCAACAACAACAACATGCCCAGTATTATCCCACAATGTGGGTCTGGGGAGGGTAGTATGTACGCAGACCTTACCCCTATCTTATGAGGATAGAGAGGTTGTTTCCAATAGACCCTCGGCTAAGGAAAGTGATTATAGGCTATAATTACGTATTTTAGTCGCTTATTACACTCAAATTTACTGCACTTTAGTTGAGTTTGCGTTTTAATCGTTAGTGTTTTGCACTAATTGTGTGTTTTATGCCTTGTAGGAGTGATTCTGAGCTATATAGATGTTATGGAATAAATTCAAGTGATTTGGAGCTTTGAAGTCTGAGTAAAAGCCCAAAGAATTAAGTCGGGATCGTATTCGGGGATCAATAGATGATAGAGCAACAAAACGTAGAATCGAGTAGGTATATTGCGCACTGTCTAGTAAAATACACATAACTGTTTTCTCAGAACTCCATTTGGGCTGCACAATATATGGTTGGAAAGCTAACTCAAAGAGCTACAACTTTCATGTTTACGTTTTTCAAAATTCCAAACGGAACAGGGTGAAAAACGCAATCGAAACCGCGACCGCGGACCTGAGGCGGGCTGAGGCAGTATACTTGCCACATACCGCGGTTGACCACGGCCGCAGTTGTCCAGACGTGAAAAAATTGTCCTTTTTCGCATAAGAGATGGTATAATAGTTTGGGCCCGACCCTACTTGATATATATATACATGGAAAAACGGTATTTTAAAGGAGGAGACCAATTTTTGACACACTTTTGACATAATTTAGACCTAAGGAGGCTAAGGAGACCGGGGATTCGACCTAAGGAGTCAAGAACACATTGGGAGCAAGGCGGAGAATTCTTCAACGAGTTTTTTCTTCCTCTTCCTATTTTTCATTGTTGGTTATGACTTTTAGTATTGTAGTTTTACATACTATTATGAATAACTAATTTGTTATCTAGGGTTTTGATAGAACCTTTTGTAGGATAAATTCTTGTTATGTTTTTATATAATTGAGCCGTTGAATATTTTTTTTAAATAGAAAAGATTGGACTTTTCCCGACGATGGATCTATTAGACAATTTTCTTGAGGGATTTAAGTCTAAAGAAAAAGGACAAAAAGATTTTTTTTGTTAGGTAGTGTAGCAATTCCCCTTGGTTTTTCTTTGTGCCGCGGTTCTTTTCCAAGGGTTTTATTTGAACCGGGTGTAGTTAGTTTTTTTTAAGGAATAGGAGCCATTGTGTTGTTTTTTGAATTGAAGCAATATCTCTTGACTTTGTTATGCCTTGAGAATAGTGAGTACTTTGGTTGTGACACTTAGGCTCAGTTTTTGACTCTTGTATAAGTACCTTAAATTGTATGATCTTAACTTTGCTTAACTGCTTTGACTAGAGTGTCTTGATGAAACCAATCCTAAGTGAGTTATGTGCCATGTGTGTGTAAGGATTTGTTATATTCTGTGCATTGCATTTGATGCCTAGAACTTGCCCTGTGTGTTTGCAAAGCGAAATAGTAGTTTTGTTCAGTCTTGGAAGTGATATAGGCGTTTCTTTGTTGAGCCAGATATGTATATTTTACCCACCTAATTGTTATGTATCGTAGTTAACCCCTTTGAGCCTGTAATCTTGTTTCTTTGGTAACCACATTACAAGCATTACCCATCTGTTTGAATTAATCATCTATTTGAACCTTTTAACCTCTCATGAGCACTTGAATTATTATGAACTGTGTAAAAGTTAAAGTGTGGGGTGGTTGGTTTGGCTTTTGAGTGGAACTAATGAAATAAGGAGAAAGGTGCACTGTTTTAAAAAAAAAGTAAGAGCAGCTTGAATTGAAAAAAAAAAGAAAAAAAATAGTTCGATTGTTGTGAAAAAAAATATTCCTTGATAATTGATGGCTTTTGATATAAGTGTGCTTAAAGAAGAATGGTTAATATACATTGATGTGAAGGTGGAGTTTGGTTTGACATAAGTATGGGTTTGAATGTTAAAGTATATGTATTAAAGTGCTTAAGGAGGTGTAGTCACTCTTATATCTAAATGTATCATACCCGTCCCGTAGCCTACATTACAACCAAATAAAGTCCTAATTGATCCTAGATTGAATGAGCTCTAATAGTGGAGTAGTACACTACAGGCAAGCTTATGGTGCATCTTTTGTGGCATATGAATGTTATTTTTGAGAGTGAGTGAATTCTTTCTATCTTGAGTTCCTAAGTGTTATTAAATTTTATTGTGTGAAACTACTCTTTTTTGTTGTGTGAGGGTATTTGATTCATGAAGGAAAGGTAATGTCAGTGACCTATATGTTAGAGTAAGTAGGTGAGTTGTGAATAATGCGTGGTACTTGTGAGTCAAATCTTGAGGTGAAGATGTCACGCTTTTGTGCTTAGTCTATTTTAAATATTCTTGGTGTAATGAGTTAGGAGAATTATTTAAAAAGGTCGTGTCTATATAAAGTGTAGTTTGATTGCACGAGGACGAGCAATGTTTAAGTGTGAGGTGTTGATGATAGGCTATAATTACGTATTTTAGGCGCTTATTACACTCAAATTTACTGCACTTTAGTTGAGTTTGCGTTTTAATCGTTAGTGTTTTGCACTAATTGTGTGTTTTGTGCCTTGTAGGAGTGATTCCGAGCTATATAGATGTTATGGAATGAATTCAAGTGATTTGGAGCTTTGAAGTCTGAGTAAAAGCCCAAGGAATTAAGCCGGGATCGTATTCGGGGATCAACAGATGATAGAGCAACAAAACGAAGAATCGAGTAGGCATATTGCGCACTGTCTAGTAAAATACACATAACTTTTTGCTCAGAACTCCATTTGGGCTGCACAATATATGATTGGAAATCTAACTCAAAGGGGTAGAACTTTCATGTTTTGTGGGTTTTCCAAATTCTAAACGGAACAGGGTGAAAAATGCGGTCTAAACTACGACCGCGGACCTGAGGCGGGCTGAGGCAATATACTTGCCATATACCGCGGTCGTACCGCGGTTGACCGCGGCCGCGGCTGTCCAGACGTGAAAAAATTGTCCTTTTTCGCATAGGAGATGGTATAATAGTTTGGGCCCGACCCTACTTGGTATATATCCATGAAAAAAATGGTATTTTAAAGGAGGAGACCAATTTTTGACACACTTTTGACATAATTTAGACCTAAGGAGGCTAAGGAGACCGGGGATTCGACCTAAGGAGTCAAGAACACACTGGGAGCAAGGCGGAGAATTCTTCAACGAGTTTTTTTCCTTCCTCTTCCTATTTTTCATTGTTGGTTATGACTTTTAGTATTGTAGTTTCACATACTATTATGAATAACTAATTTGTTATCTAGGGTTTTGATAGAACCTTTTGTAGGATAAATTCTTGTTATGTTTTTATATAATTGAGCTGTTGGATTTCTCTACTTATTCAACTACGTGTTTATTGTTGTTGCTTGAGAAAGGATACATATTTAGGTAGTTGTTGAACAACATCACTCCTAATGTATGCGAGAGATCAATACGTAGGGTTTAAAGGTGGGATTAGAGATAACGAAACCTTGGTGCGATCGTAGTGAGCAGTGAATTAATGTCAGCTAGTGTAGTTCGAGAGAATACATCTAGTAAATTATGGTAGTTGCTCGAGAGAGAATTACGACAACCAAAGTACTCACAATCGGTAGAGAATACATCGGTGAAATTGTAGAGAACATAGCTGTAAGGATTCCGACAATTGGGAAAATCATAGCTCTAGACCTCCTTAATTTAGTCTCCAACCCTTTGTCTCGTTAGTTGATAATTTTACCGCTTTGTAGTATTTTCTAGTTAATTAGTTAGAAATATAAATCTCAATCTTTATAATTTAGGAAATTGTTCAAACTTGTCTTCTTAGTGATATTAAACAGATATAGCTAAGCCTTAGTTCTCTGTGGGATTCGACTCCGGAGTTTTAGACCGGATTATATTTGTAGCGACCGCTTATCCTTTTTAGGACTAGAGTTGGGCGTCATCAGAAAGCATAAGCACCACATTAATGAAAATATAGACAAGTAGGGACAATACCAAAAAGTCATATAAAAGCAGAATAAAAACAACAACATTGTAAGGTGATTAACCATAAAGAAAACAACGGTTAGTCATAAAAACCTAGTACCAACAGAAAGCGAGACTGTGTGTGAATACTACTGTTATGAACACTCTAGACTACCTACTCTACTACCCAAATCCTCGACCTCCGTACCTTCCTATCAAGGCTTATGTCCTCGGTCAACTGAAGTTGTGCCATGTCTTGCCTAATCACCTCTCCCCACCTCTTCCTTAGCCTACCTCTACCTCTTCGTAGGCCCTCCAATGTCAACCTCTCACACCTCCTCACCAGGGCGTCTGTGCTCCTTCTCTTCACATGACCAAACTACCTAAGTCGCGCTTCCCGCATCTTGTCCTCAATAGGGGCCACACCCACCTTGTCATGAATAACCTCATTTCTAATCCTATCTAACCTGGTGTGCCTGCATATCCATCTCAACATCCTCATCTCTGCTACCTTCATCTTCTCGACATAAGCGATCTTGAGTGACCAACACTCATCCCCATACAACATCTTCAGTCTGACCATCACTCTGTAGAACTTATCTTTAAGTTTCGGTAGCACCTTCTTGTCATACAAAACACCAGAAGCGAGTCTCCATTTCATCCATCCCGCCCCAAAGTCGAGCATAGGAGAAATGCTTTTTTCTCTTGTGTACAGTGCAAAATCTTTGATTCCGGTGGATACTGGGGAAACGACCATGAGGTATTCTCGAGAAAACGAACAGGAAAATTGTGAAGCAATGTTAATAAAGTTGGACTTGCTAGAGGATCATCAGAACATGGCTTATGCAATAATGGTGTCACAAAAGCAGAGGATGGAAAGATACTATAATTACAAAGCAAATCTATTTGAAAATCGAAGACTTGGTTTTACGGAAAGTAACTCATAATACTCGGGAAGTCAATGCTGGAAAGTTGGGACCAACCTGGTCGACCTTATCGGATTTCAGCTATCACCGGTAAAGGGTCATATCAATTGAAATATCAAGATCGAGTGAAATTACTAAGGAACTGAAACGTAGTTCACCTCAAAAGGTATTATTGTTGAAGATCCTTAATGATAATGAAGTATGCGCTGCACTCTTTTTCTTTCGTCCAGTTTTTGTCCCAAATGAGTTTTTCTGGCAAGGTTCTTAATTAAACAGCAACGTAAAGCGTACTCCAAAGAAGGATCATTGATGACATCAAGAACTCCAGTGTTCCAATTCTCATACTTTGCATCCGAACACTAGGGGATGGGAACTACTGTATATCATAACATTAAAAGTGCCAATAAGATTAGGGGTTGCTAGAGCTGGGAATTACATCTTGAGTTTAAAAGTTTAGGTCTTTTGAAAGACCTCGAGTCAGGATCGGGGACTGTATGACCAGCCCCGTAGAAATAAGTAGTATAAGTTAGCTACATGTATTGGCATCTTTATTTACTTAAGCAAGTGTATAATTTTTTTTAAAAATTTTGGCTTATGTAAATGTATTTTTGAAATAGAAGGAATAAATAAAGTCCTTTTGTTTTATCTTATTTCTTGTCCAAATGATATGACTTGCTCTTTTTAATTTTAATGTTATTTAAACTTCAAATGTAAGTGTCCAAATAAACATGAGACGTCCTCTTCAAGGGAACTATAAACATAAGGACCATCTCTTATGAAATCCTCATAATTAAATGGTAAAAACTGAAAGTAGGAATGCCCAGTACTAAAGTTAACCGGATATAAAAATCTCCAGACTTTATCAATGAAAAATAAAAAGATGATCTTTGAATAGAAATTAAGTAAAAGATGTCTTTTATTTCAAAAATTCCAAACCCAATAGAGATTCCGGTATAATTACAAAAGAGGACAAAAATATATGTAATACATTAATTTATTTTATCAGTAGAGTACGGAGGATGAGAAGTCTCTATTTCATTTTTCAGAGAAGAAGGTTGCTCAATATTAGGTCCAATACCTTCGCCCTTATCTTGATCATCTTCATCTTCAACTCCTTTCTCGGTCTCCGAGGTCTCGGAGCAAGTGTCGAGGAGCTTGAGGTAGTGGACACGACAGGAATGTTCTCGAAGGCAGTTTTCTCCAAATTAAATGCTTCGGCGATGCATCCATCTATGTTTGAAATGCCTTCTTTGGCATCCTCCAAAATTTTCCTCCTCATTAGATAAACTACATGAGTTTTCAAGCAGGAAAGAATCTTCTTGATCTTGGAGTTTGGCTTGGAGCTTTTGGATTTTTGACTGTTGCCGATCATTATCAACTCTTATGATGTCATGGAGCTTTGATTGATTCAGGACATCGCCCCCCTTCTTAGAATTAGAACCCATTGAGGGGGCCTCGGCCCGAGAAGGGGAGAGTGGCCGAGTGGTAAAAAGTGGCAAACTGTAAATCTGTCGATTTTCATTTCCCATATCATGGAAAACCCTTTTCGCTCCGCTTAGCCTTATCCCCTGGTTTCTTCTTCGTCAAGGACCATTGTGTCCAGTCCTACCGGGATCTGTGACTGAGGCTTCTCCCGAGCCTCAGTCTTGGAGGTATGCTTTTTTTTTGGTTTTTTCAAATTGGGTTGGGGAGTCGGGGAAGATGCACATTCAGAGGAAGCAAGAGCGGCATCACGAGCCCTCTTTCAGTCAAGGGCTTCTTGAATCTGTTGTTGAGCTACCTTTGGGTTAGACCACAACGGTGGGACAGACATAAGATCTCTTCGGAAGGCCTACATGTTGTTAAAAGAAGTAAAAAATTTAATACTGCATAGAGTTAAAGATTAAGAAAGGAAATGGGAAGTTTTACTCACCATAATTCATGGCCTTCCAGTTGAATCTGATTGAAATTTCTTTCGACTTGCGGGATTCCAGTGTGGAAATATCCATAATTTTTTAAACCCATTGGGTTGGTTTTCAACTGCTGGGAGAAACCAACGGGTGGCTGAAATAAGAGAAAAGAAAGTTTAGTAAGAGGGGGGAATCCTTTTAACACATGGAAGAAGGATAGTAAGAAAGCTTACTAGTGTAGTTCCAAGATTCGAGGATAAGAGATGCTGACGCCGGTAAAATGTCCCCGGGAGCGACAATAATAAACCTCTTCATCCAGCCATGATCATTGTCATCATCAACACTGGTGATGATGGTATGGTGACCGCATTTTCTAAGTTTGATTATACCTCCACAGAATATCTTAAGGGCGTAGAGGTTGATCATATGAGAAAGAGTAAGGATTTTACCGTCCTGGGAACACCGGAACCGAAGATAAGACACCATTCGTCATATTGATAGTCCTACTTGAACTAAACAAACTCGGTATTTCCGGCAAAACTCCAAGATGATGGGATCTATTCCTTGCTAAGACTTAAAGAGAAAGGGTACGTGTAAACGTACATGTACCCTAGTTTGCTGAAAGTAATACTTTCCAGTTCACTAGGGGCTGAAACTTCAATATTGTTCCAGCCACAATCCTTTTTTATAACAGGAATACTGTCCAAGCAAATAGAAGAAGGGTATCTACCAACAACTCTATTTCTGTCGTTTTCAGGGTCAGAGGATTCCTTTTGAACATGGAGATCTGTCTCGTAACTTACTTGAGAAGGGATGATAGTGTTAGTAGATGAAGGACCGGCACAGGGTTTCTTGGACCTATTCTTCTTGGATGGGCCGCCACCGATGTAAGTGCCTGCGTAACCGGAGGAAGAAATAGTTGAAGACATAGTGACGAAAATTATGAATTTGAAAGTCTTATTGAGAAAAGGGGAGTAACAGAAAAGCTTTAAGAAAACTCGAAGAAGGAAGTTTGTAAAGTGAAAGATGAAAGTGATGAAAAGAGAGATGTTTATAGGCGGCAGAATACAAGGCCATCATTACCTAGGTAACTGGAGAAATACTTATCTAATCACATGACAACACGTGTTCGGCTTATTAAATGCAAAGAGACGTGTGTGCTTTTAAGTGTCAGAAACCATTCAAGATCTTTCCCACCAAGAAAAGGGGGTCTTATCTACTTCCCGGTCACTTCAAGTTGAATCACCGAAAAGTAGGGGGACTATCTGTATAGAGTAAAATTAGCAGATGACGGGTGGATATTCGTCATGTGAACACGTGGTAGCAAAGACACGTAGGAGATGAGTCGGTAAATAACGGACACTAGATCTAAGCATGTGGCCAGTATTGCATGAGTCCCAATGTCATCAAGACCGGAGAGAGAAGCAAGACACCAGTTGAAGAAGGTAGCATTAATGGAGCAACCGTTACAGAGAATCTTAATATTTACTCTCAACTGTTATGCGGCTATCAAGAGGGGTCTTTATTCACTTTAAAAAGGAGCTTGATTTGGGGATCTTGTCACCCTTAATTTAGCTATAAATAGAGAAATTTGTATTCATGAATGAACACGAAATACTTGTTTGAAAAAAAGACTAAACTTATTTTCTTATTCTTTTAACATTATTTGCCAAGTACTTTGTTCTTGATATGTTCTTGCTACCGGAAAAGCTTAATTCGAGGCCCGAGCTTATCTTTTCTTCAATTGTTTCTTACTTTATTTAATTTTGTTCTTTATCATTTTATCTTCTCGGATCAATTTAATTCTCATATGGATAAACCATGTTACAAATTCAACTGTACTGTTTTACCGGTAAACAATCTGCCATTAATCCATACATATAGAGAAGCTAATAAGGTAGCTGACTCCTTGGCGTAGAATTCAAAGACAAGAAGAATGATAGGAATCAATTCTTTTTTTTTTATAAATAGGGATAATATATATTAAACTTACGGAATATTATCGTTTACATCATTCAAAATAGAACAAGCCTTAAGGATATTGGTATTGCCCAGGTCGGCTAACATACAACATACATCAAAACTAATATTCTTAACAAGATAAACATGGGCCACCCTATCTGTTTCCAGATTATTTATAACAAAAGGGGGTGGTGTAGCTAGTAGTTGATAGACAGCTGCTTGATTGAGTACATGTCGTGCCAGTTTGTGTGCCACTTTGTTCCCTTCCCTGAAGTTATGGATGATCAATGGCTCCTTCAGTTGGTGCATTAACCACCTGCATGATTGGATGATAGGATTATGAGGTACAACATTTGACATCAGAAGCTTAATTACCTCATTTTCATCCGTTTCTACAACCAATGGAGTTAGTCTATGAGTTAGAGCTAACTTGAGACCTTCCTTGAGAGCCTCCAGTTCAACTTGTAATGGGGAGCTAGCTGGGACAGTATTTTGGAAACCCAAAATCTAATTTCCTGCTTGATTACTAAATACCCCTCCAATTGCTCATAACTTAAAAATATCCTTGAAAGCACCATCGATATTAAGTTTGAAGAAAGATAGAAGAGGTTTAGAACAGTGGTTTTTTCCCTTATGAGTGAGAAGCTTATATTCTGTCGCTAGGTTTAGAGCCTATTTTGGATTATAAAAAGAAGATAGGTTTTCATGGTTGTTTTTATTTCTATTTAGCCAAAAGCCCCAGAGAATAAAAGAGTAGAGTTCATCCCAATTAAGGTGCGTAGAATGACTGGGTTGCCTAGGTTCTTTATCTTATCAATCTAATGGGAGTCATTATTTAGGGAGGACCTATTCAATCCACTCAAATTCTAGAAATTGAGGATAACTTTGCAATTTAAGAAGATATGGACTATGGTTTTATTTTCGTTTTTACACACAGGGCAGATAGGATCAATGCTAAGACCAATATGATGAAGGTAGGACCGCGTGGGTAGTCTATTGTGGTAGCATTTCCAAAGTAAGAATTTGATTTTGTTAAGGCATTGTAAAGACCAGATCCAACTGAAATCTGTTACGCTCGTTGAACCGGTCCTAATTAAATTATAGCAACTTTTTTAGGAGAAGTTTCCATCCCCCGTTAGATCCCAAAACATTAAATCGTGTTAGTAGTTGCTAGGGTGAATAGACAGAATACTGTTTTTGATATCTATGGGTAGGTCAAAAGGAATTTTGTTAAGGTCTCAGTCATTGTTATGCCAAATATCAGTGATGGTAAGGTCGTTACTGGATAAGGGGACGGGACCTTCCACTAATTGTCTAAGGTTTTTGGATTTTGGGATCCAGTTTGAATCCCATATGTTCATGGTGGAGTGAGTGTGAGGGATCTATTTAGTGCCTTTGGAACATACTTCCCATCCTTTAATAATATTTTTCCAAATGAAAGAAGTGTTCTTTAGATTTAAGGAGGAATTGTAAATGGAGAAAGAGAGTTTTTGACCAGGGTTTGTTTGGATTTTGAACCAGCCTCCAAGCAAGGTAGCTAAGCTGACTAAATTTTTGTCCTTAGCTGAGTGGATGCCAAGGCCTGATAGGAATCAATTCGGATACCCTATACTGAAATTCCCTTCCCTCACATATTTTATTTTTGTTTCGCAAAAACTTGTTGGGGATTAAATCGTTTAGATTAATCCCAATTTGTAATAATCCTCCTTGAACTCTTTCTATGCTTTTAAAAATGAACTTTAATTAAAAAAACACATATTTTATATTATACATCGTATATTTCATTTCTAGTTCAACTAACCAAATATTTACCAATAAACTAAATAATCTCGCGCATCATTGTCAATCTCAGTATCTAATTCCTATTATTATTAACCTCGGGATAACTTAAATAAGTCAATACAGTCATCAGTATTTGGCAAAACTAGATAGAAAGTCCATATATTACTAAGAAACTCTACAAATCCACTGTTGCCTGAAAATGTAAAAGCTAATACACCGACAGTGATAACACTATTCTAATTGTCTATAAAATCAATGTTATCATATCATCTTTGCTTCACTTTTAATGGACTTCCAACTTAGTCATGATTGAAGCCAAACTTAAATTGATTTTCTACAGGATCAGACAGTTATACTCTCTTTTGCAAAATAATGTCATCTTATCTGTTTCATTTTATATGAGAATGCTTAATTGAAAGCAAACTTTGAGATGTTGTATATGTTATAGTGGAAGAATATATGAAAATAATGGTTAAAAGGTTCTGTTGGTAACAAAATCTTCTCATCAAATTCAAAATTTGATAACTTAAGTGAATTAATTTCCAGAAAGTTCTAAAAGTTGTACAATATAAATGTTAATAAAATGAATGGGTGACCTGTAGCATGCTAGTGTCCGCGGATGACAACAATATTAGTAGCCTGTTTGGCCAAGTTGTAAAAATCAACTTATTTTAATAAGTGTTTTTCCTCAAAAGTGGTGAGAAAGTAGTTTGTGTTTAGCTAATTAATTTGAAAAGCACTTCTGAGCAGCAATTAGTGTTTGGCCAAGCTTTTAAAAACTGTTTCTAAATGTATTTTTCTCAGAAGTGCTTTTCAAAAAAGTGCTTTTGGAGAGAAGCTATTTTTTCTTCTGCTTCTCCTCAAAAGAATTTTTTTTCTTCCAAAAGCTCGGCCAAACACATCAACTTTGAAAAAGAAAATACTTTTTCAAAAAAAAAAAATGTTGTTAAAATTAGAGAAACTTGGCCAAATAGGTTATAGGAGGGAGGGACACCTTCTTTTACCACCAGAGGTGTGGTGAGATAGATAAGATGATCTTCACCGTTAATCACATGTCTCATATTATAATTGCTTTCCCCTTATGAGTCCTACATGATATGAATTTAGAGTAGTCAAACTAGTGCAATGTGGACATGTTAAAAAAAAAAGTGTTAATACCCTCAAACCCATCTAAATTATATCATCTTTGTTAGTTTCCTACCTAAACTATCGAGTGTCCCCGAAAATCTCATGAACTATATCCTCCTTTATAAAACCCCCCATCTCATTCTTACTAGTGCGTATGATACACACTCTAAATAATTTTTAAAACCTGCCATGTGACAATCCACGTGGATAATTAATAACGTTAATCTTATAAACAGACTTAATTAGTATATGCTAATCTAATTACGTGAAAAAATAAAAAAGGAAATTTTGTTACCCAAGTTCGTCATTTACTCCTCTCAAAGTATGGTCTCTTTGCTCTCATCGAATCGGAATTAAATCTAGGGTTTTGCTGGTGAATGGGTGTAAAGAACTAGGGTTTAGGGTACTGAAGATTCTGAAGATTGTTTGAAAGAAATACCTTAGCTGTTAAAGAAGATAGCTTCAATACACGTCATATTCTTTATTCCCTATTACAAATACTTGATAGGGTGTTTCTTCTTTCAAATAAATTTAGGTAAGAATGAAGGATGGATAAAACGAGAAAGATAAGAAATAAACTCAATAATAACAACAGAGAGAGAATTTGAAATGGATTAAGATGAAAAAATGAAAAAGAAATTGAAAAAATGGAGAAGAAAGGTGTAATATAAAGAAAAAGAGGAGAAAATATAAGGTTTTAAAAAAAGGTTTATTAGCCATTAATTGCTGTCAAGTGGGCCCATTTTAATGGTTATTGTCACTCTTCACGCGCTCCTATGCGACTTATTTCACATAATATGTCACATAAGCGACATGGGGGTTTTGTTATGAAAGGGGTTATAGTTCAGGGTGTTTTCGGGGACACTCGATAATTTAGGTAGGAAACTGACAAAGATTGTATAGTTTAGGCGGATTTGAGGGTATTAATTATCTTTTCCAAAAATAAAAATATATTTATTACTTTGTTATGACAAAGAATTAAATATAAGACCTGGAGATTGTCAGTGCTCAGCATCACTTCTAACATTGCCTCATTCATAAATGACTTTTGGAAATAAAGCAAGAGAAATCATGGCTTCATTGAATCTCGATACAACCACTTTAATTTGTTGCTATCCCAATTTGCTTAATAGCCATTAGTGGATCTGCCAAAGCACAAAAGAAACATAAAATTCATAAACTAAAGATGCAGATGGGATATATGGTGGGTAAATCTTGTCCACTAATCCTGGTTAGAATATATGTAAACTTTTGTAGTGGAATTAACAAGTGGTATTAAGCAAATGGCCATCATGTAGGTTGTGCATGCTTGTACTATTTATTGCACTTTGTGTCTTGATGCTCATTGCCATCACCATACATGTCTCCTTCTAAAAGTGTAATCAATGTTTCATTTCCATAAATAGCATAAATCATAAGTTAACTCAACCCCTCGTCTAATTAGAAGTGTATCGAGGATTTAAATTTTAAAATTCTTAGCTTTGGAGTTATTATACTTTTAAAATTATGAGTCCAGAAGATAATATTTGTTAAAATTTAATAGCTTTTTACACACACAATTATATATTTTGATCCCGTATAAAAACTATTAGGTTCAATCAAATCGGTAGCTTATCCTCCACAGCTTACCTTAACCACACCTAAGGGTGACAAGCAGACGATTCGGATCGAATATGGGCGGGTCGAAATGTAATGCAAAAAACTGATAAATTATCCGGCTCGACCTATATTTTATACGGATAAAATACAGGTTAACTGGCGGATATATCCATATTATCCATAACTTCTTCAATATGACCACTTTTGGGAGAATTCCTAGTCTCCCAAACTTGAGAAACTCTCAATTTGAGGGTTTACAAATGTAAAAGTTAAACTCATTAGTCATCTATTTTCTAATTGGGTAATATGTTTCTTATCCATATTTGACCCGTTTTTTAAAAGTTCATTATCCAACCCATTTTTTAATAGATAAAATGAATGAATAACTGTTTTCTTTTAACCATTTTGTCACCGCTACCACACCCGACCATAAGTTTGGAATAATGTTTTAAGCACCGAGCTCTCCTTGTTCAATCAGGAAAGGTTGTCACTACCCTAGGTAACGAGGATGGTGCACTAACATTTATTAAATATTAGCCATTCTTATCCACAATAATAGTAGGAATAATAAGCACTTCTCAAATTAAAAGGCAAGATACTAGAGAGTAACAGGAAAACAAATATGAAAATGTCAAAACTTAATTTTATCTTTATTTAAATTTCTTGCTTTTAACTGCAGATGATGGTTATAATCTAACTAGTCTTAGGGTACGTGCGTTGCTCGTGTACCTTATCAATAAAAATATTCTTTTTTAAAATTACACATAATATCTTTGAGTTGTAAACTGAAAATTAAAGAAAAAAGTGTGAGTCTGAAAGCGATGAATATTCTTTTTTTCTTACTAATAAAGGAAGAATCTAATTAAGTGCCAAGATTCCTTTAATTCGATTGTTCGAGCATATTGATTACTTTCGTGATGAAAAGATTTCATATGTGAGTAATCAAAGTTTTTAAACTCGATTCTATTTTTCTAGAAGAAAAACACCAATAAGAATAACAATTTCCTACTTTTCTTCCTTTCCTTCAACCATCATACAAAAACTTTCAAAACATCTTTTTAAATTATATTTCAAATGGTTGTCGATATTTGTTGTCTCTTGTTTTTGTAGATAACAATTATAATTTTCAGACTTCGACGAAAGAGGTGGTTTACATTGTTCTCTAAAACAAAAATATATATTTTAAGAAATAACAATTTTTTTACTATATTGTATTTTATAATTCAAACATGTTTGATACAACAATATGTATTATTTATTTATTTGTGTGATTTTTAAAAAGTTTATAATTATTGATATAGGGAACACGCACAATAACTTAAGTAAAAAGAACGAAGTAGAGCTACTTTATAAAGACCAAAACCAAGCATCATAAAGGAAATTCTGGTTCTAAACTATACGCGATTAAATAACTAAACTATTAAACAACACAAAATCAAGAATCAAGAAGCCAGTATGTACAAAATCACAAGCTTAAAGTCCTTGGTTATGCATTTCTTTTCGTTTCATCACTATTTGATAAGAGCCTAATCTTGTAAATTTTATCTGAAAAAATGCACATATAAATATAACATTAGTATTTATTGTCCTAAAAAGACTCAGTTTAGAGGTCAAATTTTGAGAAGATTATCTGTGTGGTTAAATGAGTAACCTCATCATAATATTTACGCCTTTACAATAGACAGTCAAAGTGATATGAAATCCTCTACCAAAAGAGTAAACAGATCCCCTCGACCCAAAAATCTCATTTGAAAAGAATATTGATTCTAATGTCCAAGATAAAAAAGAAAATACCAAGAATGAACGGGATAGTACTAAAAATGCATCAATCGTCACCATGTTTATCAGGAATCTAATTCCAATAGAAAAATCAAAATTTAATGAAATACATAATAAATGTTGTGATTAAAGATAGTAAAATATGCAAATATATAAGCATACATGCAATAAGAATGTGAATAACAACTTACTGCTTTGGTTGAAAACACCATAGGCTTCTCCAATAGATATACTAAAGCGAGATTCCTGCAATTTGTTTAAGACTTGTTACATATTTCAAATAAGGAAAGTTTTAATAACCAAAATATTAGTTGATTTTAAAGTCAAATTTTTTATAAAAACAATTAAATGCTAATTTTGTCTAATATAATCTATTTTTTGAAAGGTAAACAGAAATTGTTCAATTTATTTGCTTGCTGCTAGAAATCCTTCCATTTGAATCAGTAATGCTATCGTTTCCACTTAAACTTTTTGTGTGGAACATATTGAAATGCCTAAGGCCCCGTTTGGCCATGAGTTTTGCCAAAATAAATTTGGAATTTATTTTCAAAACTCATGTTTGGCCATAAATTTTGCCCATATTTTGGCCAAATCCCAAATCCCAAATTTCAAATCCCAAAATCAGCTATTGAGCTGATTTTGGGCCAAAATCCCAAAACTTGGGAATTATATACATGTTTTTCCAAAATAAAGTTGGAAAATATGTTTTAAAAACGTATATCCAAACACATTTTCATCTTCAAACCAAACTTCACCCAAATCAGATTTTTCAAAATAAATTTGTGATCTATGACCAAACGCTAGCTTAGTTTGTTGTACTTATTAGTATTAAAAGTATGAAAATATAATAACTCAAAAGGAGTTAGTCCAAAGTAATATAACGGAAGAATTAATGATATTTGTATATTATAGAACAAATATAAATACTCTTGGCTCAAAAAATAGTAAAGTAAAATCTAAATAGATTGTGTTTTTTTCCCTTACCTGTTTCACATTTCCACTCTTAATGCCGTAGATTGTAATGTCCTAAAATATAGGACTTTCAACTTATTTCGTTTAAATAAGGAAGCTTTTTAATAATAGTTGTTTTCAAAATTACTTTCAAGATCTCAATATTAGAAAAATAATCATATGACAGTTTTGTCCAATATGAAATCAATTTCTAAGGGTAAAAAAGACGAACAATATTTCGCTAAAGGCCTTCGTGTTTTTAATATAACTAGTCTTATGTTACGCGCGTTACGCGTGTATCTCATCTCAATGAATAAGTTTTTAAAAACAGTCACATAAATATTATATTAAAAATTATGTTAGAGTTATAAAATAAAAGTAATAATTTTTAATCCATTTCAAAGTTCTAAATATTAGTGAAAATATATACATGAAGTAAAAATCATAACTAATTTTAAACTCGAAAATATTAGGAATTTCTAATAATTTTAAAAGGTCAAATAAGAAACAAAATTTTAGTTGTATCAAATTTGACTATTCTATTGATTTCTTTGATGCTCGATATTGAAACTGTCTAAAAGCTTCTTAGTTTCACATACTTATATGATGTTTGTATTAGAAGGATCAAAAAGAAGGAAAAAAAACTCAAAAGGCATAAGTCCATTGTTAATCAACGAAAGGATGGAAATAAAAAATAATACTCATGGCTCAACCCAACCTGACCCAATTCTAGTTATATATATATATATATATATATATATATAGGATATTGCCATTCTAATAAAGTATGCAATGACCTAATTCATCACCTTCCACACGCACATGTCATAAGGTCCACGCGCTGGGAGACGACCAAGAAAATATTGGTCATAATTTTCAGAGTCAATCTTTGTAACAAAGTTTTACCATCGAATGCAAGTGGACCATGAAAGCAAGAAATTTTTCGCCATAATTTTCAGAGTCAATTATACTTTCTCTTTTTTGAAATATTGATTGTGCCCCATTCAATTATAGTACTACCTTTCTTTTATTTTTATTTTTTTCATTCTTAAAAAAAGAAAAAGATACATATAGTTTATCCGTATTGCACATTATCAACTGTCTTGCACGAAACAAAAAATAATAGTCTGGTGTAAAAATGGGTAGATTTCACAAATAGTCATATAACTTTGACCTTTTTTCATCAAAGTCATATAACTTTGTTTTCTCATACAAAAATCATAAAACTATCACTAACTCACACAAAAATCATAGTGGTCAGAAATAAATTTTTTGGTAGTATTTTCTTATTTTTAGTCTAATAAATAATTATCCAATTAAAAAAGATAAAATATGAGTATATTTTTAGCCGCTCTAAAAATAATAGCAGACTAAATATTATATATGTATGTGTGTGTGTGTGTGTGTGTGTGTGTGTGTATATATATATATATATATATATATGTGTGTGTGTGTGTGTGTGTGTGTGTGTGTGTGTGTGTGTGTGTGTGTGTGTAAAACTGCACAGGTTTATGTGGTAGTCTGGTCTAGCCTCGTCACTACTTCGCCGGGGTTAGGCTAGGCACTTACCAGCACATGGGGTCGGTTGTGCTGATACTACACTCTGTGCTGTTTTGCACAGATCCAGATGTTGGACAGCAGCTGCAGTAGCGCGGGAGTTGGCCTTCAGTCCAGCGAGACACCGAGGTAGCCTTGCAGGCGTTCGCTGGCCCGGCGTCTCTTCTATCTTTTATTTCAGTCTGTTATCTCATGTAGTTCGAGACAAACAGTTATATTTTCCTTCAAACTGTTGTATTTAGCACTCTTAGTAGTTCGTGAGTATGTGACACCAGTTCCGGATAGAGGTTTATGTTGATTTTCTGCATTGTTGTTCAGATTCTTTAATTTAAGACTTCCGCTTATTTATTTTATTCCGCTGTTTTTATGATATTACTGATAATTGCTAAAAGAGGTAAATTGGTTAATGGTAAAGGCAATTAAGGGTTGGCTTGCCTAGCTCTCATTAGTAGGCGCCATCACGACTCCCGAGGGTGGGAAATCCGGGTCGTGACAAAAAATTAAGATCACTAGATGGTGGGAATTTGAAAAAATATTGCCTTAATCTTGAATGTTCCTTAAAGCATAATAATCAATTCGTATTTGATGGTTTAGATTTATTTTCTGAATTAAAAGTATTAAGAAAAATAGTACAATTAGAAGATAACAGTTTAATTGATACTTTTCCAAATGCCTAATTATGGAATAATGTTAATAAATCATGTTACCGTTGCTTGAACGGAAAGAAGTTTTCAAAATTAAAATTGATAAAATCTTACCTAAGATCAACAATGTCACAAGAAAGGTTAAATGGATTAGCTATATTGTCAATTGAGAAATACTTATTAGGAGTTATTGATTATAAGAAAATTATTAACAACTTTGTATCAAAGAAAGTTAAAAAAAAATAGACTTCAAATAAATAATTAAAAAGAATTTAAAAGGTTAAGGCCCCTCATTAAGTTTGGCTTTAGGCCACAAAATTTGTCGGGCCGCCCCTGAATTAGTAAAGCCATCGTGTTTCCTATATATATACTCATTACTAACTGATATTTTTGTCTCCTTTTCTTTTAGAAAAATTTTTAAACCATTTAAATGCGCAAATGGATGACCATGCTTGAATTATTAATCCTTAAATTCAGTGCAATTAGTTAGAGAATAATGGAATAATAAAATCACTAAGTTTGGAGTATATGGCTATCGACTTCCAAAATAATTTACGACTTGCCGTCGGAAGTTATTAAATAATTGTCTGTTTATTTTTTTAACTAATTTTTACGGCCAGTAATTTATTAAGTAATATTTATTTATAAACTTTTTGACGGACAGCCATTTGAAATAGCTAGTATTTGACATTACCAACGGTCCGCCGGTTAGGATCGAAATAATCGCTAATAAAGCACACCTTCAATGGTGATAAATCAGACAAAAAAAAAGAAATGTATCAAAAGAATTTATTTATCAATTGTTAAGACAAAAAAGTAGAGTCCAATGGTTAACTCAAGGGGATCTAAACACAAAATTCTTCAACAGTGCAATAAAGGAGAGAAGGAATAAAAATAGAATCTTTTCAGTCATAGATTCACAAGGAGAAACAAAAAGAGAACCAGAGGAAATAGCACAANTATATATGTGTGTGTGTGTGTGTGTGTGTGTGTGTGTGTATATATATATATATATATATAATGTGTGTGTGTATTATATACATATAACATACATATTCTATATTTATTTTAGCTAGCAAATGCAATCAGTTCCAGTCGGTTTGTTAATTTTATATTTTTTTCTTAAAATAGGAATGACCCAACCCAACCTGACCCAATTCCCATATACGTAAGTTAAAATAATACTAAAAGTGAATCTTCCCTCATAAAGGAATTAGTTCTGAATGCATGAGATTCTGGCAAAAAATAAAGAAATAAAAGGTATAATTAGAGAGCACTTGAAATAAAAATACTATCAATTTGAATAAAAATCTTGAAAAGAAAAATAAAAGATTGAAGTATCATGTTTTGAAGGATTTACTATTCACTTTTAGTATTATTTTAATTTTTATATATGAGTATTGGGTCGGGTCGGGTCGGCCAGGTCGGGTTGAGTCATTCCTATTTTAGTTAGATTATTATTTATTAGACTGAAAATAAAAAATAAAAACCCACAAAATAAGAAAATACTACTAAAAATTTATATTTTCGATCACTATGATTTTTGTGTGACTTAGTAAAAGTTTTATGAGTTTTGTGTGAGAAAACAAAGTTATATGACTTTGGTGAAAAAAATCATAGTTATATGACCATTTGTGAAATTTTTTTTGGTAATTAAGATTTTTATTAATCACCAGAATGTTTACAAATAAGGAACCATAGCAAGAGTACATCACAGTCTGATATCTAATTAAACCACAAAGAAATACTTAACTACTAGAACTAACTAAATACTAAGATACTGGACCATTTCTTTAATTCTAGTAGATGCTCAGATATTACACACATATGCAATTTCCTCACCATTTGATTTGAACTCCTTGATCTACTTTCAAATCTGCGTTGATTCCTCTCAATCCATATTGTATGCACCCATTTTGTATATGCCATCTTGAATACTTGAGCTGTCACGACCCAAGTTCGCCCTCCGTGAACATGCCGTGACGGCACCTAGTCCCTACGACTAGGTAAGCCTAACAATTGTGGAAAGAGAAACAAGTGCGGAAAAACTAATATAAAGCCGAAGATAACAAATACAAAACTGTTTAAGAAGCCGCTTGGCATAAACAGTACAAGGTCTCAAAAACCGAACAATTCCCAAAACCCGGAATCCCATGAATCACAAGCTATGAATATGACAAAATGCTCTAACTCCGAAATGTCTAAATCAAAAGAAAAGATAGAAAGGCTATCACTACAAGAGAGAATGGAAAGGGACTCCTCGGTCTGTGGACGCGGCAGATATACCTCGAAGACTCTGGAGAATCGCCTCGCCTCAAGGGTAGTAGAGCTGAGTCGAAGTACCTGGATCTGCACACGAAAAACATGTGCAGGAAAGGGCATGAGTACACTACAGCGGTACCCAGTAAGTGCCAAGCCTAATCTCGATCGAGTAGTGACGAGGAAGGTCAGGGCCCTACCGGTCATATACAATAATATATAAGGAAAAGAAGCAACATTAAAGTAACACAGGATAATAAGAGTAGCAACAACTACAACAGAGACAAATAATCACAGAAGGAATATAGCTCAACACAGAGATAACAACCGGGGATTTCCCAGGATATCGTCCTGTAGTCCCAAATATAAATGTCTAGTAGATTTTCCGGGTGTCGTCCCATAGTCCAACTCATAATGCACAGGGGATCTCCTGGAATACTACATCCGTAGTCTCAAATATAAATACTCAGTACTGGGAGAATCTACCGGGTGCAGTCCTGTAGTTCCAATGTGAAAGTGCAGGGGGATCTCCCGGAATACCACATCCGTAGTCCCAAATAAAACAGGCAAGGGGGATCTCCCGTGATATCGCCCGTAGTCCCAAAATAAACACACAGCAGCAACACGAAGAATATTCAATTCAATCAAATTTATACCAAGGTAAAACAGGTATTTCTAGCCTAGCATGCTGCACAGAATTCAAATAAGGCAGTTTGAGCAAGTAAAGCAATTGAATCAGTTAGACATGCTTTCCTAAGCTAACAGTAGGCTTAAATTTCAAGTAGTCTAAACATGGAAGAAAATACACAGCAATAGTTACTTAACGAAAATCGGATTTTCAACAATTAGCACATGTACGCACTCGTCACCTCACGTACATGGGATTTCATATATCAACAATACCAAACCCTAAAGGGGAGTTCCCCCACACAAGGTTAGGCAAGCCACTTACCTCAAACCAGCTCAATCAACTCAATACCACGTTCTTGCCACGAGTATCCGACTCCAAATGGCCCAAATCTATTCAAAGTAATTGCATAATGTAAATATAACTTCAAGTAACTAATTCAACTAATTAATTCGAAGCTAATACGCGAAATTAGGAAAATCGCCCAAAAAGCCTCCCGAGCCCACGTCTCAGAATCGGGTAAAATTTACCAATTCGGAATTCTCACACTCTCACGAGTTCATATATATAAAAATTACTCCAATCCGATATCAAAATCTTGATCAAACTCCAAAATTAGGCCTAAGAACTTTTTCCAATTTATCTCCAAATTTTCACCCCAAATTCGAATTTAAAGGATGAATTTAAGCATAGGTTCGTGGAAATTAATCAAAACCGAGTAAGAATTAATTACCCAAAACACCCAGGTGAAAATCTCTCCCAAAATCGCCAATCCCGGGCTCTCAAATCAAATTTCTAAGGTTGAGACTAAACCCTCATTTCTGCCCTTTTTCTTATCAGTGGAACCGCATCTGCGACTCTGGGACCGCACCTGCAGTCTCGCTTCTGCGAATACCAAGTCGCACCTGCGACTTTTCATTAAAGTCCACTTTCCGCACCTGCGACCACTTTTACGCATATGCGATGCCGCTTCTGCGATGAAGCGTCCGCTTCTGCGATGCCAATGTTGCTTCTGTGGCTCCGCACCTGTGGTCCCCAACCACAGGTGAGGTTATGACAGAAGATTAGCAGCTGAAGCTGCTCCAAACAACTTCCAATTCTTCCGACAACCTTCCGAAATCATCTCGAGGCCCCCGGGACCTCAACCAAAAATAGAACAAGTCATATACCACTATTCAAACTTGTTCCAACCTTCGGAACACTCAAAACAACATCGAATCATCAAAACACTCTCGGATTCAAGCCTAAGGATTCCAAAACTTCAAATTTCCGCTTTTGATCAAAAAGTCTATCAAACCTAGTCCGAATTACCTGAAATTTTGCACACACGTCCCAAATGACACAACGGACCTACTCCAACTTCCGAAATTTCATTCTGACCCCGATATCAAAATCTCACTATCGAACCGGAAACTTCAAAAATTCGACTTTTGGCATTTCAAGCCTAATTAAGCTATGGACCTCCAAAACACAATCCGAACACGCCCCTAAGCCCGAAATCACCCAACGGAGCTAACGGAATTGACAGAATTCCATTCCGAGGCCGTCTTCACACTACTCTGACTACGGTCCAAATTCTAAAGCTTTAGCTCTCATTTAGGGACTAAATGTCCCAAAACACTTCGAAACTCAAAACGAATCCTCCCAACAACTCACAATAGCAGAAAAAAACACGGGGAATGCAGTTAATAGGGGAACGTGGCGTTAATTCTTAAAACGATCGGCCGGGTCGTTACATCCTCCCCCTCTTAAAACATTCGTTCGTCCGCGAACGAGTACAGAGACATACCTGAAGTAGTGAAAAGATGAGGGTAACGACTACACATATCCTGCTCGGTCTCCCAAGTCACCTCCTCGACCGGCTGACCCCGCCACTGAACCTTCAGTGATGCAATGTTCTTCGACCTCAGCTTTCGAACCTGCCTGTTCAGTATTGCTACTGGCTCCTCAACATAAGATAGATCCTGGTCCAACTGGATTGAACTGAAATCCAACACGTGCGACCGATCACCGCGATACCTCCGGAGCATCAAAACATAAAATACCGAATGAACTCCTGCCAAGCTGGGAGGTAAGTCAAGCTCATAAGCAACCTCTCCAACACGCCGCAATATCTCAAAAGGCCTAATAAACCTCGGACTCAATTTCCCTTTCTTCCCAAATCTCATGACTCTGTTCATAGGCGAAACCCGTAGCAAGACCCTCTCTCCAACCATATAGGAAATATCACGAACCTTCCGGTCTGCATAACTCTTTTGTATGGACTGGGCTGTACGGAATCTATCCTGAATCACCTTAACCTTCTCCAAAGCATCTTATACCAAGTCTGTGCCCAATAATCTAGCCTCGTGTGATGACCCAAAGGGTCATCACCTGTTTTCTCATTCATCCCGTGCTTTCGAGGCCTAGAAAACCTCATTTTTACTTGCCTCGATTTGCGTGCGCAGTCCGGGCTCGTAGCCGGAAAGCTTAAATATGAATTCTGTGTAAAAATTTATGAATTTTGATATTATTATGATTAAAGTTGACTTTGGTCAACATTTTTGGTAAACGGACCCGGACTCGTGATTTGACGGTCCCGGAGGGTCCGTAGGAAAATATGGGACTCGGGCATGTGCCCGGAGTCGAAATCCGAGGTCTAGAGCCCGAGAAAAGAGTTTTTCTGTGAAATTGTTTTTCTGAAATTATTAAGGAAAATGGAAAGGAAAATTGATTAAAAGACTATGGTATCGGGCTCGTATTTTGGTTCCGGCGCCCGGAACAAGTCTTAAATATGTGTTAAGCGCTTTCTGTAAAGTTTGGTCGAAATCGGACGTCGTTTGACGTGTTTCGGACCTAAAAATCTAAAATTTGAAGTTTATGAAGTTAGAATGAAAAATGGTGATTTTAAGGTTTGATTCATTGATTTTGATGTTGTTTTGGCGATTTGATCGCTCGATTAAGGTCGTATGAGGTTGTCGAGTTAGTGTGTGTGTTTGGTTAGGAGCCCCGAGGGCTCGGGAGTGTTTTCGGAGGTGTTTCGGGATGTTTTGACTTAGAAATATAGCAGGTTTTCCTTCAGCTGTTGCAGGCCAGGTTTGTTCTTCGCGGTCGCCCTTACGCGATCGCGATGCTGGCCGGGTGCCCTTCTTCGCGTTCGTGAACCTATTCCCGCGTTCGCGTAGCTTTAGTTCCACCTTCTTCGCGTTCCAAACTAATTCACGTGTTCGCGTAGTTACAGTTCCTCCCTTACCGCGTTCGCGAGTCTCTCCAAGCGTTCGCGTAGAGCATTTCCCTGGACCCCCCAGTCTTTCTCTTCGCGTTCGCAGCCTCCTCATCGCGAACGCGATGGTCTGTTGAATTAACCCTTCGCGAGCGCGGCCCCTTTCCCGCGAACGCAAAGGGCATTTTTGCCCAGCTAATTTTAAAAGCTCAAAACAGACCCATTACGGGATTATTCCCATTTCTTCATAAAACTTGTCTTCTTCAAGCTCTAGGGGCGATTTTTGAAGCTCTTCTTCACCAAAGTCTTTGGGTAAGTAATTTCCCACCTAATTCCTTCACTCTTCTTCATTAATTACTGAATTCCTAGACCTAAATTATGAAATCAAAGTAGAAATTAAGGGTTTTGGGTAGAGCTAGGGTTTTGAGAATTTTGGGTGATTCAACCTCAATTTGGGGTCGAATCTTAAAACAAATTGCATATTTGAACTCGTGGGGTTATGGGTGATTGGATTTTGGTCCGAGCCTCGTGTTTGGACCATGTGGGCCCGGTGTCGAATTTTGGTATTTTTGAAAGAATGCTAGGAAATTCATATCTAGGCTATGGGATGTTACCATTGAGTCTTTATTGATATTATTGAATTAATTATGCCTAGATACCATTGTTTTGGAGTCGGATTGTAGAGGAAAGGCGGTATTTGAGGATTGATCGCTATTCTTTGGACCGAGGTAAGTGTTTGATCTAACTTTGGCTTGAGGGAATAGGATTAGAGTGTTATTATTTGCTAATTGCTAAATGAATCGAGTACGGTGTATAGGCACGGTGACGAGTATCTATACACCGGTGTTTAGCATGACCGTGGGTCCTTGTATGTACTTATCCTGATATTGTTATGACCCTTCCATGTTAATTGATGAATTCTATGCAATGTGAAGAGTATGAGGACTAATTATGGATTGTAAATTCTTTGGAGCGTTGGCTCGAATGATAAGAAGACTATTGAGTAAGAAATGAAAGAAATAGAAAGTGATATGATTAATCCCTTGCCCGGATGGTTTGAGTACATTGATTATCTCCCTTGCCGGGATGTGAGAGTATTGTTGTTGCTCCCTTGGCGGGATTTAGCTGATAATTGTGTAATTCCCTTGCCGGGACATTTCTTATTATTTGTTTATCCCCTCGCCCCGTTTGGTTGTGATTACTGTTTGGGTGAGGAAGAGTGATAATGCACGAAGTGTCATTCCGTGCCATGTTTCGATTATATTTGCACGAAGGGTCATTCCGTGCCATGTTTTGATTATATTTGCACGAAGGGTCATTCCGTGTCATGTTTTGATTATATTTGCACGAAGGGTCATTCCGTGTCATGTTTTGATTATATTTGCACGAAGGGTCATTCTGTGCCATGTTTTGATTATTTATGCACGAAGGGGCGTTCCGTGCTCTGATTTGATTACAATTGCACGAAGGATCATTCCATGCCATGATATGAGAGTTATGTAAGGGAAAGCACGAAGGGTGATGCCGTGCACTTTATTTGATTGCTTTTGGCGAGAATGAGAGTAAAAGCACGAAGGTTGATGCCGTGCAACTATTGATTTTTCTGCTCTCATTAATTATTGTTATTGCCTTGTTTCTTATTTAAATTGTTGACTTTATATCCGGACTGTACTCCCCCATAGTATGCTTCCCTCCCTCTTAATTGTTTAATTTCTGTACTCTTTCCTTGTATTGCATATATATACATTGAACTGCACAGGTTGATTTGGTAGTCCTGTCTAGCCTCGTCACTACTTCGCCGGGGTTAGGCCAGGCACTTACCAGCACATGGGGTCGGTTGTGCTGATGCTACACTTCTGTGCTCTTTTGCACAGATCATGGTACCGGAGTAGCTTTTGGACCATAGCAGTAGTATATTGATCGGGAGCTGACTTCAGTCCAGGGACTTACGAGGTAGCCTAGCTGGCGTTCGCAGGCTGGAGTCCCTTTCCATATTTTCTGTTTGTTTTCATTGCACCGAGACAGACATTATGTGTTTTCTATTCTGACTTGTTTGTAGCACTCTTTAGTGGTTCGTGAGATAGCGACTCCAGTCTTGGGTAGTGAAATATTAGACTTCCGCATTTTTGGGTTTTCAGTTATTTATGTTTTAAAAGACTTCCGCATTTATTTAAAGACTCGTTATTTTATTATTGTTGTGTTGTTATCCGAAAATATTTAAATGTTTGGCTTGCCTAGCTCCAACAGTAGGCGCCATCACGACTCCTGATGGTGGGAAAACTCAGCCATCTGAATGGTGGACCGATAGCTGTTGTTGTAAGCAAACTCAGCCAGTGGCAAGAATTGATCCCAAGAACCTCCAAACTCCATCACACGCGCACGGAGCATATCCTCAAGAATCTGAATAGTGCGCTCGAACTGTCCGACCGTCTAGGGTGAAATGCTGTGCTCAACTCTACCCGAGTGCCCAACTCATGTTGTACGGCCCTCCAGAACCATGATGTGAACTGAGTACCTCTATCTAAAATAATGGAAACTGGAATACCGTGCAGACGGACAATCTCCCGGATATAAATCTCCGCTAACCGCTCCGAAGAATAGGTGGTACACATAGGAATGAAATGCGCGGACTTGGTAAGCTGATCCACAATCACCCAAATGGCATCAAACTTCCTCAAGGTCCGTGGGAGCCCAACTACGAAGTCCATGGTGATCCGCTCCCACTTCCACTCCGAAATCTCTATCTGCTGAAGCAATCCACCCGGCCTCTGGTGCTCATACTTTACCTGCAGACAGTTGAGGCACCGAGCTACGAACCCAACTATATCCTTCTTCATCTGCCTCCACCAATAGTGTTGTCTCAAATCCTGATTACATCTTTGCGGCACCCGGATGGATGGAATACCACAAACTATGGGCCTCCTCTAGAATCAAGTCCCGAAGCCTATCAACATTGGGTAAACAAACCCGACCCTGCATCCTCAATACCCCGTCATCACCAATGTTCATATCTCTGGCATCACCCTGTAGGACCTTGTCCCTGAGGGCACGCAAATGAGGGTCACCAAACTGACACTCCCGGATACGATCAAACAAGGAAGATCGAGAAACCACACAAGCAAGGGCCCGACTAGGCTCTGAAAGATCCAATCTCACAAACTGGCTGGCTAAGGCCTGGACATCCATCGCCATGGGCCTCTCCGCTGCAGGTAAATAAGCCAAACTCCCCAAACTCTCCGCCCGACGACTCAAGGCATCAGCCACTACATTGGCCTTGCCCGGGTGATACAAAATAGTGATATCATAGTCCTTCAGCAGCTCTAACCACCTCCTCTGGTGCAAATTAAGGTCCTTCTGCTTGAACAAATGCTGCAAACTCCGATGATCAGTATAAATCTCACAAGGCACGCCGTACAAATAATGACGCCAGATCTTCAAGGCATGAACAATAGCAGCTAACTAGAGGTCATAGGCAGGATAATTCTTCTCATGCACTTTCAACTGTCTGGACGCGTAGGCAATCACCCTACCGTCCTGCATCAATACCGCTCCAAAGCCAATCCTCGAGGCATCACAATAGACAGTATAAGACCCCGAACCGGTAGGCAATATCAAAATTGGAGCTGTGGTCAAAGCTGTCTTGAGCTTCTGAAAGCTTTCCTCACACTCTTCCGTCCACTGGAACGGAGCACCCTTCTGGGTCAGCCTGGTCATAGGTGCTGCAATGGATGAAAATCCCTGAACAAATCGACGGTAATAACCCGCCAAGCCAAGAAAACTGCAGATCTCTGTATCTAGGATGGTTTGGGCAAACTCTACACTGCTTCCACCTTCTTCGGATCCACCTTTATCCCCTCACTAGATACCACGTGACCCAAGAATGCCACGGAATCCAACCAAAACTCACATTTCGAGAACTTAGCATATAACTTCTTTTCTCTCAAAGTCTGAAGCACTGTCCTCGGGTGTTGCTCATGATCTTCTCGACTCCGGGAATATACCAGAATGTCATCAATAAAGACAATGACGAATGAGTCAAGATATGGCCGGACTACACTGTGCATCAAATGCATGAAGGCTGCTGGGGCATTGGTCAGCCCAAATGACATAACAAGGAACTCGTAATGACCATACCGAGTCCTGAAGGCAGTCTTTGGGATATCTGGCTCCCGAATCTTCAACTGATGATAGCCTGAATGCAAGTCAATCTTAGAAAACACACGAGCACCCTGTAACTGGTCAAACAGGTCATCAATACGAGGCAAAGGATAACGGTTCTTCACTGTAACCTTGTTCGACTGGCAATAATCAATACCCATACGCATAGAACCATCCTTCTTCTTCACAAACAAGACAGGAGCACCCCAAGGTGATACACTGGGCCGAATGAAACCTTTATCAAGTAATTCCTATAACTGCTCCTTCAACTCCTTCAACTCAGGAGGAGCCATACGGTATGGAGGAATAGAAATGGGCTGAGTGCCCGGCAACAGATCAATGCCAAAATCAATATCTCTATCTGGCGGCATGCCCGGAAGATCAGCTGGAAACACATCAGAGAAATCTCGTACTACTAGGACTGAATCAACTGTAGGGGTATCAATACTGTCATCTCTCACATAGGCTAGATACGCGTCACACCCCTTCTCAACCATACACTGAGCCTTAAGGAATGAAATAACTCTATTGGAAGTATGATCTAAGGTACTAGTCCATTCTACTCGCGGTACACCTGGCATAGCCAGCGTCACGGTTTTCACGTGAAAATCAATAATAGCATAATGGGGCGACAACCAGTCCATGCCCAGAATAACATCAAAGTCTACCATGCTGAGTAACAACAAATCGGCTCTGGTCTCAAAACCACTAAGAGCAATCAAACATGACCGATAAATGCGGTCCACAACAAGAGAATCTCGAACAGGAGTAGAAACATAAACAGGAGAACTCAAAGAATACCAAGATACGCCCAAATGCGGGGCAAAAATAAGAGGACACATAAGAATAAATGGAGCCTGGATCGAATAAAAGTGATGCATCTCTATGATAGACCAGGATAATACCTGTGATGACAGAATTGGAGGCGACATCCTCAGTACGGGTAGGAAGGGCATAGTATCTGGCCTGGCCTCCCCCTCTAGGGCGACCTCTATCTCCCCGACCTCCACCTCTAGCTGGCTGAGCTGGTGGGGTAGCAACTAGTGCTGTGATCATAGCCTGAGAACTCTGCGGGGTGCGCAGTGGCTGAGAAGTCTATGGAGGTGCAACCCTACCAAGTCTAGGGCAACCCTCACCACATGGCGTGTGTCACCACACTCAAAACAAGCTCTGGGAGGACGTGGTGGCTGTGACTGGCTCGGGCCAGGTGTGCTGGACTGACCACTGGAAGCACCTCGTGCAAGAGGCTCACTAGATATTGGAGGTGCATAGTAAGGCTCCTGAGGTCTAGGAGGAGCTGGAATACCACTGCTGGAAGAGCTGAATGAACGGGGCGACTCATATAACCCCTACCATGACGAGCTGAAGCTAGGGCACGGGCACCAGAATAATGGCCCGACTCTCGAGACCTCTTGGCATCCCTCTCTTCTTTGTCCCGAGCATGCATACCCTCTACTATCCTAGAAATGCTCACCACCTGCTGAAAAGAAATATCCATCTCCAACTCCCGAGCCATACTAGACCTGATGCTGGGAATGAACCCCTCAATAAACCGGCGAACCGTCTCATGAACAGTAGAAACCAAAGCTGGTGCATGTCTAGCCAAGTCAGTAAAACAGACAGCATACTCCGAGACAGTCGTAGTACCCTGGGGAAAATGCTCAAACTCTACGTGCCATGCGTCCCTGAGGCTCTGGGGGACATACTCTCTCGTGAACATATCTGAAAACTGAGTCCAAGTCAGGGAAGCTGCCTCATCCGGACTTTCTAACTCATAAGCACGCCATCACTAATAGGGGGCTCCTCGAAGCTGGAAGGTAGTGAAGGAAACCCCGCTCGATCCTGATATACCCATGGTACGGAGGATACGGTAGCACTCCTCTAGAAATCCCAGAGCATCATCTGATGCTAGTCCACTGAATATAGAGGGTTGAAACTTCTTGAACATTTCTAGCCTCTTCTGCTCCTCCTCTGAAACTACTGCCCTCTCCTCGGGCTGAGCTGGGGCTACAGGCTGTTCCGGTATAATCTCTGGGACATGCTCAACATGCACTCGCTGCTCAGGAGTGCAAGCGGCGGGAGTCTGTGCTCCTCCCCCGGCCTGGGATGTGGTTGTAGCAAGGGGAAGCAACCCCGCCTGAGCTAGAGTGGTGTACATACTCATAAACTGCGCAAGAGTCTCCTGGAGAGATGGAGTAGTAAAAGCAGTAGGCATGTCAGGCGCCTACCCCGGCCCCGACCTCTGACGGCTCTCGCATGGGGCGCGGGTGTCTGATCACCTCCAGTAACACGTGTCCTCACCATCTGTGAGAGAATAGAAGACAGAAGTTTAGAATTTTGATACCAAAAATCTCGCACGATAAGGAATTCAAATGAAGTGAAATTTTCTTAACAGTTACATAGCCTCTCGTAGATAAGTACAGACGTCTCCGTACCGATCCACGAGACTCTAATAAATCGGCTTGTGATTCATTACTCCTATGAACCTAGAGCTCTTATACCAACTTGTCATGACCCAAGTTTGCCCTCCATGAACATGTCGTAATGGCACCTAGTCCCCACGACTAGGTAAGCCTAACAATTGCGTAAAGAGAAACAAGTGCGGAAAAACTAATATAAAACCGAAGATAACAAATACAAAAGTATTTAAGATGCCACTTGGCATAAACAGTACAAGGTCTCAAAAACCGAACAACTCCCATAACCCGGAATCCCATGAATCACAAGCTATGAATATGACAAAATGCTCTAACTCTAGAATGTCTAAATCAAAAGAAAAGATGAAAAGGCTATCACTACAAGAGAGAATGGAAAGGGACTCCTCGGTTTGCGGTTGCGGCAGATATACCTCGAAGTCTCTGGAGAATCGCCTCGTCTCAAAGGTAGTAGGGCTGAGGCGAAGTACCTGGATCTGCACACGAAAAACATGTGCAGGAAAGGGCATGAGTACACCAGAGCAGTACCCAATAAGTGCCAAGCCTAACTTCGGTCGAATAGTGATGAGGAAGGTCAGGACCCGACCGGTCATATACAATAGTATATAAGGAAAATAAACAGTATTAAAGAAACACAGGGTAATAAGAGTAGCAACAACTACAATAGAGAAAAATAATCACAGAAGGAATACAGCTCAACACAGAGATGACAACCGGAGATCTCCCAGGATACCGTCCTGTAGTCCCAAATACAAATGTCAAGTGGATTTCCCGGGTGTTGTCCCGTAGTCCAACTCATAATACGCAGGGGATCTCCCAGAATACCACATCATTAGTCCCAAATGTAAATACTCAGTAGTGGGGGAATCTATCAAGTGCAGTCCCGTAGTTCCAATATAAAAGTGCAGAGGGATCTCCCGGAATACCACATCCGTAGTCCCAAATAAAACAAGCAAGGGGGATCTCCCGGGATATCGCCCGTAGTCCCAAAATAAACACACAGCAGCAACACGAAAAATATTCAATTCAATCAAATTTATACCAAGGTAAAATAGGTATTTCTAGCCTAGCATGCTGCACAGAATTCAAATAAGGCAGTTTCAGCGAGTAAAGCAATTGAATCAGTTAGACATACTTTTCTAAGCTAACAGTAGGCTTAAATTTCAAGTAGTGTAAACAGGGAAGAAAATACACAGCAATAGTTACTTAATGAAAACTGGATTTTCAACAATTAGCACATGTACGCACTCGTCACCTCATGTACAAGGTATTTCATATATCAACAATACCAAATCCTAAGGGGAGTTCCCCCCTCCCCCCCACAAGGTTAGGCAAGCCACTTACTTCAAACCAGCTCAATCAAGTCAATACCACGTTCCTGCCACAAGTATCCGACTCCAAATGGCCCAAATCTATTCAAAGTAATTGCATAATGTAAATATGACTTCAAGTAACTAATTCAACTAATTAATTCGAAGTTAATACGCAAAATTAGGAAAATCGCCCAAAAAGCCTCCCGTGCCCACGCCTCGGAATCGGGTAAAATCGCCCAAAAAGCCTCCCGTGCCCACGCCTCGGAAGAGTCAGGCCAGAAGCAGCAGGTACACATAGTTGATGCAACTAATGGGGGTCTATGCACATCATGCATTAATCAGCCATATGTCTGCTCATGGAGTGCTGAAGGTGAGAATCAACAATATCAGGAGAACATGAATTATATGGGCAACTACGGGGGAGCGAGACCAGGTGGTCAGAATTGGGGTCAGCAAAATCAACAATACAGACTAGCTCAGCAGCAGTACAATAACAACAATAATCATGGGGCTATGCGACCACAGGGGAAAATGGTGCCTTACCAAAGGCAATAGGGTACAACCAGCAAAATCAGTAGCAGGCTTATCAACAACCTCCACAACAACCGATTGTGAGACATGAAGATGGGTTTGCTAAACTCGAGGGTATGATGCAACAAGTGATTGGGTCCACTGGAAAGCTAGCTGACAGAGTAGACTCACATGAGTCAGCGATTAAAAATATTGAGATCCAGTTAGGACAGATTTCCATGGCCCTAAATAATCATCCTCATGGGATGTTACCTGCAGACACCCAAATCAATCCAAAAGAGTAGGGCCCGAGCAGCTGATGGCAGTGAGTCTCCGAAATGGTAGGGACTTAGATCTACAGCAAGAAATTGCTCGCGAAAGCAGGCCAACTAAGACACCGGTGCCAGTACCCATTGAGATAGATAGTTCAGCAGGTTTAACTGAGGTGACGGTACAGAATGCGCAAGAAAACACCAACAAGGAATGTGGTTGAGAAAGAGATTAAAGTTGCACCGGAATCGATAGTAGAAGCAGTGTGCGAACAAGAGAAAAACCAAATTACAGGGAAGAAGCGACCTCCAAGACCATTCCCACAGGGATTGGCTAAGTATAAAAAAGATGAGCAGTACAAGAAATTCTTGGAGATGTTGAAGCAGATTCAGGTAAACATTCCATTGATCGATGCTTTAAAGGAAATGCCTGGGTATGCAAAGATGATGAAGGACTTGATTTCCCGCAAGTTCGACTTTCAAGACTTGGCCACGGTTACACTGACTCAGACTTGCAGTGTTGTTGTAACGAGACCCGTAGCTGAGAAGCTGTCTGACCCAGGGAGTTTCACAATCCCTTGCACAATAAGCAACTTTGCATTTGCTAAGGCACTGTGTGATCTGGGAGCAAGCATAAACCTTATGCCTCTAGCTACCTACAAAAGGCTAGGCATTGGAAGATCTAGACCCGCGTCTATGCTACTACAGCTGGTTGACCGAACTGTGAAAAGGCCCTCCGAGAATCTAGATTATGTATTGGTGCAGGTTGGGAAGTTTGTGTTTTCAGTAGATTTTGTCATCCTTGACTGTCGGGTTGACGAGAAAATTCCCATAATTTTGGGAAGACCATTCTTGGCCACTAGGAGAGCTCTAATTGATTGTGAAACGGGAGATCTTAAAATGAGATTAAACGATGAAGAGATAACATTCAACGTGCAGAAATCTATGTGCAGACCCAGTGAATTTGCCAATTGCTCTCTAATAGATGCGGTGGATGTAGTGTTGGAGGAGGACGATGCAGCATTGAACCTTAAAGACCCTCTAGCAACTTGTCTCGTGAATTTAGACGAAGCTAATGGTGAAGACTTGGCAGAGTGGGTACTTGCTCTTGAAGGCCAAGGTTTTTGGAAAAGGGAGCTGGAGTTTGAGCCTTTGCACTTGGAGGAAAGAAAAACTCCTCCAGCTAAGCCGTCAATAGAAGAGCCACCAAAGCTGGAATTGAAGCCATTGCCATCTCATCTCAGGTATGCATTCTTAGGACCTAACTCAACTCTACATGTTATTATCTCATCCAGTTTGTTAGATAGGCAGGCAGAACAGCTTTTGCAGGTACTAACTGAGTGCAAGACTGCAATTGGGTGGACAATTGCAAACATTAAGGGGATCAGCCCGGTCTTCTGTATGCATAAGATTCTGCTGGAAGATGGGCACAAACCTTCCAGAGAACATCAAAGAAGGCTGAACCCCAACATGAAAGAAGTGGTGAAAAAGGAAGTTATTAAATGGTTAGATGTGGGAATCATATTCCCCATCTCTGACAGCAACTGGGTTAGCCCAATGCAGTGTGTATCGAAAAAGGAGGGATGACGGTAGTGAAAACTAGAAGANAGAAGCTGTCTCACGCTGGGAGTTTCACAACCCCTTGCACAATAGGCAACTTTGCATTTGCTAAGGCACTGTGTGATCTGGGAGCAAGCATAAACCTTATGCCCCTACCTATCTACAAAAGGCTAGGCATTGGAAGAGCTAGACCCACGTCTATGTTACTACAGCTGGCTGATCGAACAGTGAAGAGGCCTTCTGGGATTCTAGATGATGTATTGGTACAGGTTGGGAAGTTTGTGTTCCCAGCAGATTTTGTCATCCTTGACTGTCGGGTTGACGAGGAAATTCCCATAATTTTGGGAAGGCCATTCTTGGCCACTGGGAGAGCCTTAATTGATTGTGAAACTGGAGAGCTCAAGATGAGATTAAACGATGAAGAGATAACATTCAACATGCAGAAATCTATGCGGAGACCAACTGTATTTGCTAATTGCTCTCTAATAGATGTGGTGGATGTAGTCTTGGAGGAGGAAGATGAAGCTTTGAACATTAAAGACCCTCTAGCAGCTTGTCTCATGAACTTAGATGAAGCTAATGGTGAAGACTTGGCAGAGTGAGTACTTGCTCTGGAAGGCCAAGGTTTTTGGAAAAGGGAGCTTAAATTTGAGCCTTTGCACTTAGAGGAAATAAAAACTCCTCCAGCTAAGCCATCAATAGAAGAGCCACCAAAGTTGGAACTGAAGCCACTGCAATCCCATCTCAGGTATGCATTCTTAGGACCTGAATCAACTTTACCTGTTATTATCTCAGCTAGTTTGTTAGATGTGCTGGCAGAACAACTTTTGCAGGTATTGACTGAGTGCAAGACTGCAATTGGGTGGACCATTGCAGACATTAAGGGGATCAACCCGGCCTTCTGTATGCATAAGATTCTGCTGGAAGATGGGCACAAACCTTCCAGAGAACATCAAAGAAGGCTGAACCCCAACATGAAAGAAGTGGTGAAAAAGGAAGTTATTAAATGGTTAGATGTGGGAATCATATTCCCCATCTCTGACAGCAACTGGGTTAGCCCAATGCAGTGTGTATCGAAAAAGGGAGGGATGACGGTAGTGAAAAATAAGAAGAATGAGCTGATCTCTACACGAACAGTCACAGGATGGCGAATCTGTATGGACTATAGGAAGTTGAACTTGGCCACCACGAGAGACCACTTCCCACTGCCATTCATTGATCAGATGCTAGATAGATTGGCAGGGAAGTCTCACTTTTGCTTCCTGGATGGGTACTCGGGGTATAATCAGATTTCCATTGCGCCAGAGGATAGAGAGAAAACGTCGTTCACCTGCCCTTATGGAATCTATGTTTTTCGGTGAATGTCATTTGGCCTATGCAATGCACCCGCCACATTCCAGAGGTGCATGATGGCCATCTTCACAGATATGGTAGAGGAGATAATGGAGGTTTTCATGGATGACTTCTCAGTGGTGGGGAATTAATTCGATGATTGCTTTGTGAACTTGTGGCGAGTTTTGAAAGGGTGTATAGAGACTACTCTGCTACTAAATTGGAAAAAGTGCCATTTCATGGTACAGGAAGGTATAGTCTTGGGGCACCTAGTGTCAAGTAATGGTATTGAGGTGGATCGAGCAAAAGTTGATGTGATAGAAAAGCTTCCACCACCCACCTCAGTCAAAGCAATCCAAAGTTTTCTTGGGCACGCCGGTTTCTATAGGAGATTTATAAAAGACTTTTCCAAAATTGCTAACCCCTTGTGTAAGTTGCTTGAAAAAGATCACCCTTTTGTGTTTTGTGATGACTGCAGGGTAGCTTTTGAGGAATTAAAGAAGAGACTGGTGACAGCACCTATCACAGTTTCCCCCAACTGGGAGCAACCATTTGAGCTGATGTGTGATACTAGTGACTACGCTGTGGGAGCAGTGCTTGGGCAATGAAAAGATAAAATCATGCATCCAATATACTACGCAAGTAGGACGTTGAGTGGAGCCCAACTAAATTACACTGTGACCGAAAAGGAGATGCTGACAGTGGTATTCGCAATTGACAAGTTCAGGTCTTACCTGATAGGCTCAAAGGTAATTGTTTATACTGACCATGCTGCTCTCAGGTGCTTAATTTAAAAGAAAGAGTCAAGACCACGCCTGATTCGACGAGTGCTACTGCTGCAAGAATTTGATTTGGAGATCCATGACCGAAAGGGAACGGAGAACCAAGTAGTTGACCATTTATCCAGGCTGGAAGGAGCTGAAAAGAAGATTGAGGTAGAAGAGATTCTGGAAACCTTTCCAGATGAGCAACTACTAACAATGAGTCTCGAGGAAGCGCCATGGTATGCAGACATTGCAAACTACCTGGCGAGCGGTATTGTTTCTTATGACCTTTCTTCTGTTCAAAAGAAAAAGTTCTTTCGTGATTGTCGTATGTATTATTGGGATGAGCCTTATCTGTTCAAGATTTGTGTTGATAACATG
Source organism: Nicotiana attenuata (assembly GCF_001879085.1). Lineage (NCBI taxonomy): Eukaryota > Viridiplantae > Streptophyta > Magnoliopsida > Solanales > Solanaceae > Nicotiana > Nicotiana attenuata. The sequence goes on along the minus strand of NW_017671646.1, from coordinate 138,075 downwards.
ATCTGGAGATGTATCCCCGAGATAGACCAGTCTTCTATTTTGCAGGCTTGTCATGCATCACCATGTGGTGGGCACTTCGGGGGAGTGAGGACAGCTACGAAAGTCTTGGAGTCAGGGTTCTATTGGCCAACACTATTCAAAGATGCACATCTATGGATAAAGGGCTGTGATGAATGCCAAGGAACGGGGAACATTTCCCGTAGACATGAGATGCCCATGAACCCAATTCAGGAAGTAGAAGTGTTTGATGTATCGGGGATCGACTTCATGGGGTCGTTCATCAGCTCATATGGCAACAAGTACATACTCGTCGCTGTGGACTACGTGTCCAAATGGGTGGAAGCTGCAGCACTCCTACAAATGATGCAAAGGGGGTAATTGGTTTTCTGAGGAAGAACATTTTCACCCGATTTGGCACCCCAAGGGCAATAATTAGTGACGGAGGCACTTACTTTTGCAATTGAGCCTTTACTAAGTTGTTGGAGAAGTATGATGTATGCCACAAGGTGGACACCCCATATCATCCACAAACAAGCGGGCAAGTGGAAGTCTCAAATAGAGAAATAAAGAATGCGCTGACAAAAACTATGAATGCAACTAGAACAGATTGGGCAAGGAAGTTAGACGATGCACTGTGGGCATATCGAACCGCTTTCAAAACTCCAATTGGCATATCGCCATACAAATTGGTGTTTAGGAAGGCGTGTCATTTACCTGTAGAGTTGGAACATAGACCTTGGTGGGCATTGAGACAGTTAAATCTCGATAGTGAAGCAGCCAGAACAAGCAAAGTAACAGAATTGCATGAGCTGGATAAGTTCAGATATCACGCTTTTGAGAGCACAAGATTATACAAGGAGAGAATGAAGATGATACATTGCAGGAATATTCTTGAGCGGAATTTTAAACCTGGAGATACGGTATTGCTATACAACTCGTGTCTGAGGTTGTTTCCTGGAAAATTGAAATCATGATGGTCAGACCCTTTTTGTGCGGTTGAAGTTCACCCCACAGGAGCAGTAGAGATTGCTGCGAGTAATGACTCTCGCACATTTAGAGTCAATGGGCATAGACTGAAACATTATGTGGGCATGGAGGAAGCAAAGAAAGTGTCAGTGACCCATTTGATCGAGCCTCCAAAGTTGAGCGTACCTTAAATGCGCTTATCTGCGTCGTGCCGCGACGTTAAATCAGGCGCTGCGTGGGAGGCAACCCATGTTTTCTTTTGTTTCTCTTTTTTGTTTTGATATTGTACTTGATGTGTATGATACCAACCCTTTTATTAGTGTAGGGCAAGATTGGTGCATATTGGGAGAAGTCGGGGTCAAGAACCAACTCCGAAAAGGTAAAAAAATGAGGAAAACAAAAAAAAAATCGGAAGCCCGTGACCGCGACCGCGGTGGGACCGCGGCCCGGGCGCGCCAGATAAGGTACATTCCGTTTTCGGCCACCGCAACCGCGGTCGGGACGCGGACCGGGCGCGGTGGGTTACGAGTCCACTGTTCTCTTTTTCTTTTTCACCGCGACCGCGGTCGGGACGCGGACTGGGCGCGGTGAATCACGACCATTCTGCCCTGACCAGGTAAGTTGTAATTAATTTTTTTATTTTTTTATTTTCTTTTTTTTCTTTTTCTCTTCTAAACCCATTAAAACTAAACCTACTCCCTACCCCCCCCCCCCACTTCNCCCACTCCCCTTCTTACTCTAACTCTCTAACCCCCACACTTCTTCTTCTTCTTCTTCTTCTTCTTCTTCCTATCTCTCACAAACCCCTTTCTCTCTCACACAGACACCCAGTTCTGACTCCCCTCCTCCCCAACCTCCATTACACTCTAACTCTACAAGTCTCAGGTATGTCATGATTTCGTTCTCTCTTCTTCTCCCCTTCTCTTTTGTAATTTTAATGTTAGATTTGTTGTAGTATCTGTAGTAAAAAAATTTGGTTTCCTTTTCTTCTTTTTAGTGGGTAATGTGTAGAATATAGTAGAGAAAAGCATGGTGTTGTTGTGTGAAGTTGATTACGGTGGGGTGGAGTTTGTGTAGTGATTGTGGTTGATTTGGGGGGAGAGTTTGTACTTCCATGGGATAAGTGTGTTAAATCATAGTTCCATGCACACTAGGTGCTTGTGAAATTGCCCAATTGGACTGTAATGGCTAGTGTGACCATGGTGGTGGTGAAGTCTGAGTAACCACCCAGGCATCACACAACTCAGACCCTCACTAATAGTAGCCCTTGTTTTGTCAGGTACAATGCATCAATCAAGGAAAAGATGTTCCACAGGTTCCTCCGCTAGTGGGCCAGGAGGTTCATCCAGAGCTCGAGCTCAGGCTAGTTCGAGCCAGTTTGACAGCACCCAATTTGTCTCCAAAGCTGCTCAAGATAGGTTTAATGCAAAGACATCCAAGAAATCGGTGCCTGAAGTACACATTGACAGGCATGCCTTGCGAGTTGAATGCCCAAGTATCTACGAAGAATTGAAGAGACGTCAGTTGGACATCTTCTTTAATTGCCGGAAGAGGGCAATGTAATGATGGTAAGGGAATTCTATGCTAATTGCCCGGACCACGTTGATAGGGTTGTCACGGTATGAAATACCCCAGTGAATGCATCTCTTGAGACCATCCGCCGAGTGTACAGGTTGCCGGTCTTTACTGGAGAGACGGATTATTACCAAGATTATCAGAGCCCACCTGTCATGTGGAACCTAATTGTTCAAACAATCTGTGTGGCTGGACGGGATCCAATATGGATAAAGCCGAGAATGACCCTGAACTCTCAATCTCTCACTTGGGAAGCTAAGTGTTGGCTAACGATCATCAACAGCCGTTTGCTGCCATCTAGCACCACTACAGATGTTAATGCGCTAAGAGCAGCGGCGATTTGGTGTTTCGTAAACCACCACGATTTTGACGTGGCCCGGATCATTCAGGATAAAATTTTCATTCGCTCTACAAAGACGAGCAAAGGGTTCTATTTCCCTTCCCTGGTCACCAAATTGTGTCGTGCTACACGAGTTCCCGAAAATCCCATAGTAGATGGGAAGTTGCTATTAAAAGCCCCATTCAGGGCTAGCAAAATCACAGTTGGGAAAGAGCAGGCTGTGGCGGATGATGAGGATAATGATGATGCCGATGATGACGATGATGAGGGAGCTATGCATGCTTCCACCCCACCGGTGCAGATTGCTGATGAGGCGGGCCCATCACAGGCCCGCCGGAGTACCCGGATAACAGCTTGGAGCAGGATATGGCTGGCCTACGCACTTTGGTCAATGACCTGAGTGCTAGAGTTGACACTTTGGCTACTCAAAGTGCTAGGTCAGAGAAAAAGATCATGGGCTGGCTCCGAGCACTAGGACTAGCGTGTCACCTCGATCCTGGCACCGTATCCGATCAGGACTGAGCACCAGGGAAGTCCCCTTACCTTACTCTGCTTTAATTTCTTTGACATGGGGACATGCCAAATCTTTAAGTGTGGGGTGGGGGATGGTTGTTGTTGTTTTACAATTGTATAGATTTGTTTGGTATTTTTGGTTGCTATTAATTACCTTCGACTTGGCCCGAAGATGGACACCTCTTGACGGGTCTCTTGAGGGACTTAAGTCGAACAAAAAAAAATATTTTCTTCTGTTAGGTAGTGTATCAACTCCCCCTTGGTTTTTCTTTAAACCACAGTTCTTTTCCAAGGATTTTCATTTGAACCGGGTGTAGTTAGTTTTTTTTTCCTTTTTTTTTTAGTATAGGAATTTTTGTGCGAGGAAAGAATAGGAATAGGATCCCTTAATTCCATGGTACCTTGAATAGAGATTGCTTTAGTGTGACACCTAGGCTCATTAGTTGACTCTAGCAATAAAGGCTTAAATTGTGTGTTCTTGAGTTGGCTTAAGAACCTTGAGCAGAGTGTCTGATGGTCCTAACTGAATTGAGTCATGTGCCATGTGTGAGTGAGGCTTTGTGTGTTCTATGCTAACACTCAAATGCCTATAACTTGCCCTGTGTGTGTACAAAGCGAAATGGTAGTCTTAATTGGTCTGGAAAGTGATATAGGCGTTTCCTTGTTGAACCTATCTATATATGTTTTCACCCACCTGATTGTATATATCCTAGTTAACCCCTTTGAGCCTGTAATCCTGTTTCTTTGGAAACCACATTACAAGCCTTACCCAAGTTGTGAATTGTCTATCTTTTTGAACCCTATCACCTCTTAGAAGCACTTGAATTGTAATGAATATGGAAAATTTAAAGTGAGGGGTGGTTGGTTGGGCTTTTGAGTGGAACTAAGAAGACATGGAAAAAAAAGGTGCACTGTGTGATAAGCAATATTAGAAGCCACCAGAATCTCAAAAAAAAAAGACTGAGATGAATAATTTTTAAAAGAATAAGTCTCAAAATGGTGGTGGATTTTAAAAGAGAAAGTGAGCTTAAAGAAGTAGGGGGTTTAACTCAATGATGTGAAGGTGGAATGAAGGTTTGACAAAGGTATGGGTTTAAAAGTGACAAATGTATTGAAGTGCTTAGGGAGGTGTAGTCGCTATACCCATATGTATCCAACCTGTCCCGCAGGCAACATTACAACCAAATAAAGTCCTACTGGATTCTAGACCAAATGAGCTCGATTAGTCGAGTATTACACTACGGGCAAGCCTATGGTGCATTGTTTGTGGCATAAGAATTTATTTCTGAGGGTGAGTGAAATCTTACGTATTTGAATTCCTCTGTGTGTGAATTACAATGACCATGACACAAGTCTCTTTTGTGGTGAGTAGGCACGTGATTCATGAAGGGAAGGTAAATCTGGACCTCTGACTGAGAGTATGAAAGCCGGTTAGGGACATTACGTGGCTAGGGAGAGAGTCCACTCTTAAGGTTAGGATGTTACGCTAAGGTAGTCTACCTATGTGAATTATTCTTGGTATAAGGAGTAGGGAAGTGACCCAGTGATGATTAGGCCTATAGATTGTGGTTTGTTGCTAGAGGACTAGCAACGGTTTAAGTGTGGGGTGTTGATAGTAGCCTATATTATGCGATGTAGATGCTATTTATGCTCTAAGTTAACCATACTTTATTGATGTTTTAAGTTCTAAATGACAACAAACAAAATGCTCTAATTGAGGTTTTTATGCTTTGCAGGAGCTACTCCGAGTTAGGAGAAGGATATAGAGTGTTTTGGGGTCAAATATGTAGATACAAGGCCAATCGAGAAGAGCCCGGATGAAAACGAGCAAGAAAAGGCAAAGAAAAAATGGGCAACAGCCCATCGCGACCGCGGTAGGGCCGCGGCTGGAACGCGATGGAAAAAGGTGCAAAAACAGAATTGTCTAAAACGACTGCGGTTGGCCCGCGACCGCGGTCGATCTGGAGAATGCCAAGAAAGTCCAGGGACCAAAGTGTAAAACGTGAGAAACTTATCCTAACCCTATATAAACTCAACAAACTCGCTCAAGTTAAAGAAAGCTTGTTTTTAGACTCAATTGGAGGCAAGAACAAGTGTGAGAAGATCAAGACACCATTAGAGTTTTTCATTCTTCTTCCTTTTATCATTATTTTGTGAATTATGAATTATTTTATGGCTTTATCTTATTTTACCATGAGTAGCTAAACATTTAATCTAGGATTTTGATAGAACCTCTTGGAGGATGAATTTCTGATATGTTAATATAGATTTGCCTTAATAATTTCTCTGTTTGTTCAACTATATTGTGATTGTTGTTGATTGAAGGGCCTTCAATCGGCTGTGCCTATTTAGTATGCATTACTCGGGGGAGAGTGTATATTTAGGTAGTTGTTGAACAACACCACTCCTAACGTATATGAGGGATCAATATGAAGGGTTTAAAGGTGGGATTAGGGATAACGAAACCTTGGGTGCGATCTAAGTGAGTTGTAACTAAGGCCAGCTAGCGTAATTCGGGAGAATATGTCTAGTATATTGTTGTAATTACTCGGGAGAGAGTTACGACAATCAGAGTGCTCAGGATCGATAGAGAAGATTTAGGCAAATTTATAGCAAACATAGCGGAAAGGATTCCGACAAGAGGGGAAATCATAACCCTAGACCATTCTCATTCTTGCTTACAATCAGTCTATAGCTAGTCTTAATTTACTGCATTTTTATTACGTAATATTTAGTTAATAAACACCCATTTTGTTACTCAAACATCTCTGAAGATTGAATACATGAATTTCTGTGAGTCCAATAGCTGTGATCGGTAGGTTAATTCCCTGTGGGATTCGACTCCGGACTTGTTAACCGGAATATATTTGCAGCGACCGTTTTGTCCTTTTTATAAGGCATAGTTGAGCGTGATCACACCTGCTCTTTACCTTTAGAAGCATTCCTTACTATTCCTTCTGGTGTTGTTACTTTGCTGTGTGATCCAGTGTCCTGTTGTTGCAACTTGTTCACATCCTCATTATCTCCAGGTTGTGTGAAATTTACCCGAGTAAAAATAGATTATTAAGTACTTGCGAATTTTTCTTTTCCTTTGGATGATATTTTACGTGAGCTGTTCCATTGGCAACATTACAAAGGGCAAATCGGCACTTTGTCTAATTTTGGGCTTCAAAAAGTAAGAAAGAATTGCTGTATTTCTTTATTCCTATAAATTGAAATTTGTGTAATGTTAGGAATTAAAAAATATATGTGAAATTGTCCCATGTGAATCCAAGGGAAGTCAACTCTTTACAACGCACAAAGACATAGTTCATCTATAAGTCATGAAAGAAGTTTGACTCTAGTTAGTTTTGGTGAAATTTGGTTACTGCCAGCAACTATTCAAGGACAAAAACTTTAAAAAAATTAAAAATTAAAATAAAGAGGTAATAATCAATTTGTAGGAGTATATATGTATGCTACAAATCACAATCCAGTTCAAGATTTTCAAACAAATACTAGTTATTCTTTATTTTCAATCTCTTTTGACATCTTATGTCTAGTTTTCTAGATTCTAGCTTGTTATTAAGCATCACTATTAATTAATAATGTGTTTCCATTTGCCTTTTATTCTTAACATTTAAAGTCTACCCTTTTTTTCCCCACCATATAAAATCTATGGTATTGGAAACAACATCTCTATTTGTTCAGCTAGGGGTAAGGTCTGCGTACACACTATCCTTCTCAAATCCCACGGTATGGGATAATACTGGATATGTTGTTATTGTTATTGTATTTAAAGTCTGCGGTAGTTGTTTGCATGCATTTGTATTCCATATATAGCTTCTTCTTTTTTAAAGCAGTTTTATCTCTTTCTTTTCAATTTACTCTGGTACTCCATTAATTTCAGCACAGACATCTTTTTTATAATCATGGGTACATTATTAAGAAAAAGACGAAAAAATATATTAAGTGGGAACTGATTTATACTCCTCTTAGTAGATAACTCAACATTCAATCAAGTGCATAATTCAACCTTCTTTAAGCATGAGTGTCAACAGTTAATAGTATACCAATTTCAGAAAATATGTACATAAAATATTTAATTTTGCGGACAGACCATGAATTCACCTACCCCAGACAATTTATGCGTATATCAACTAATTCCATGAATAATTTATTACCTTACATTAGCATAAGTACAGATAAAAAAAAATCACCTAATATCTTTTTGTTTTTGTTGAAATTTGAACCTAAACCCTAATTACGTAACCTAATTCGCGCGACCCCTACCAAAAAAAGGGTAGTTGGTCTTCTGAACCAGAAATCAGCTAAAAGTCTGATTTCCAACCTAAAATCCACACTGTTTGAATTTTATATTCTTATAAATAAAAAAAAGAACTACTCTTCTTTTTTCTGGCCTAGGGGGAGTGGGTGGAGGGTGCCTATTTTTTAAATCTTTATTTCTTCTTCCCATCGTTTAATCAATCTTTGCTATTTTTTCTAATATTCTAATATAGCATCTAGAATGTTTTAGAGGGTTTGTTGACATTGTTTTTGAAAATTTTGAAGAAAAATATATAACACATAAATCTTGGAAAGCAACCAAATTTACACACACCTTTTTTCCAAGTCAATTCTTTCAAATATAAATCCAAACACGTACAATTTATTTTCCGAAAAGTCAAATCAAATCCAGTTCATTCAAAACATTAACTCAAAATCAGACCAAATCTAAACCAAATACATGATTAAATTTATCTCAATAGAAGAATTAGCCGTCCACCCAATCGCTTAAACTAAATATAATTAGTGAATGTATAATATGTGTATAATCAATGTATAATTCATGTATACCGGCTAGGAAAAGTAAATAGTGAATTCGGCCGGCTATTGTGTAAAATCCCTTATAAATATAATTAGTTTTAAGAAAATAATTTTCAGAGAATTAAAATGAAACTAAAAAATGTTAAAATTTAAAATTAGTTAAAGATCCTAAATATATGATGAGGATAAAGAGGGGTTGAAAATAAGTTAATTTCACAATCTGTAAAATAACTACCGCACCAACTCCAAACGTGGAAATAGTAGGCTGGAAGGCGGCCCAGCGTATAGTTGGACTCAGTGAACGTGTTTCTACCCAACCTTTTTGACTTCTTGTTTTTCTATTGTCTACTTTACCCCTTACTCCCTAGATTTCCTTTTCATCATAGCAATACGCCAATAAGAAAGACTTTTGAGATTTTTGATTTGGGCACAACGTTTGACTGGGTTCAATTGATTGATAGGACAGGAGATAACAATACCTAGATAAAAAGCATAATTATTTAATATATTACAATTATAGTATTATTCTATTCCCACGTTGAGTGACTATATTAATCTCGGGATTACAAATACTAAAATAATAAATATGCTCTTCTCCAAGGCTTTTCTTCAAAAGTCATTTAAAAATTCAAGGTTAAAATTAAAAATAAAAATTTATCTCAACTTATTTAATATAAACCAGCTATATATTTTATATTATTACAACATGTATTCTCATTTTATTAGTCCATGAACCAAATATCTACCCATAAAAGTTTATATATTTATTAATAATTTTCATGTTATAGTCTCGTCATTATTATCCTGTGATAACCTGCTTCCCAGCCAAATGACTCCTTATGGTTAAAAGCAAGATATAAATATTTGTGTTGTTGTAAATTATGTTATTAAGGATAATATAAGAAGTTTAAAATTAAATTATATTTAGGATAAACTAAAAAAGAAGTGCATCATAATAATTAAGACGTAGTATTTTTGTTTAAGTTTTGTGTGGCAACCAAAAAAGGTTAAAAATATATGATCTATGATTCCAAAAGAATGAGATTAGCACGATTTGGAGAATTACATAGTGTTGGATAATTTTTTTCAAACGTTTTGAAAAAAGTTTAGCTCATGTACTCCGAAATTACTCAATTTATGTTCGTTGTACTACAGGTCTATTCATATTGCAAATTAACAAGTATTTTTTTATGTCCTTAATAGAGCTCCTACGTAAAATGGATTGACTCTATACATGCATATAGTCGGGGAAAAAAAGAGTCATATATTTAAGCTTTAGCTTTTGACTGCGGATTGGAGCTCCATTAGGAGACAAGGGTAAAAATGAGATTTTTTTTCCTAATTGCAAGAGCAATATTAGACCAAAAGTGCCAATAAAATTCAATAAAAAGTAAAATAAATAGAAATAAAAATTAATTCGAAATACTAAATAAGAAATAAGAATAAGGAGTCTTTATGTAGCGTTATCTCGTTTCAAATATGCCGTCTGGGAGCTTAACCAGAACTAACTAATAAAAAGCCTAGGACCAGAAGTGATCTTAGAAACCAATCGCGTTTCGGGAAAAATATCTCAATATCGTATTCGTCTAGAAGAAAAATAAAAATTGCGCTTTCATTATGGTCTTACAGAACGACAATTACTTAAATACATTCGTATTGCCAGAAAAGCCGACCCGTCAATAAGTCAAGTTTTACTACAATTACTTGAAATACGTTTGGATAACATCCTTTCTCGGTTGGGTATGACTTCAACTATTCCCGCAGCCCGTCAATTAGTTAATCATCGTCGTATTTTAGTTAAAATTGCTCAATTTTGGATCGTAATGGCACAAATTTGGCCATTTTGCCTATCACTTTTATATAGTATAAGCAGGGGTAGATCTACCATGTATTCTACGAATTCATGTGATCTCATTAACTTTTGTTTAGATTTTATATATGTATTAAAAATTTTATTAAAATAGTTATAAATATTTAATTGTAAATCATGTTGCCAAGTGTGCACTATATTGGATTATACTGGGTTGTTGTTGTTGTCGTTATTGTTGTGCACTATGTTGACCTTTTATATTTTGGAACACTTGACTGTAGAAGAAGAATAGTCCTGCTACTTAGGGTTGGGCCTTCGGGCAGTTTGAATTGGGATATGCGAATTTCAATTCGAATTTTTGGTTTTCGGATTGAAGAAATGACAATCCAAATTCAATCCAAAGAAGTTCGGATTGGATCGGATTTTTTAAGTTCGGTTTCGGATTAATCGGTTTGGATATTATGAATTTTTGATTTCGGATATTATATTGCCTAAAAAGTTCCTCATTCTTGCCGCAATCATCCAAAATAAAGTATTCAAGTAATGAAACTATTATCAACAAAAGTATAACAAAGACATTAATATGGCTTAACAATAGTAAAATCATGTCCAAATAGAAACTATTCTGACAGTAACTTAGTACTCCCTTTGTTTCAATATAATTAAATGACACACTTTCTTTATTAGTCCGTTCCAAAAAAAAAATGACACATTTTTATATTTGAAAACAATTTAACTTTAAAATTTTATTTTACCCACTTTACCCCTAATGATAAGCTTTTATAGCCACAAAATTATCATGGCCGCCCCACAAACTTTTGCCCCTTAAACTTTTAGGACCACATGTTTCAAAAGTCTTTTCTTTTTCCTCTTAAACTATGTGCCAAGTCAAACTACATCATCTAAATTGAAACGGAGAGAGTAATTAATATTGAATGTATGAAATAATATTTAATGGGTATTGAACTTATTACTATTGGCACATGAATAATGGACTAAATATAAAGTATAAAAATTTCGGATTTTCGAATATCCAAAAATTCGAAGTACCAAATTCAATATCCAATCCGAAATCCAAAAATTTTAAAAATTAAATCCAAAATCCAATCCGTAATCCAAAAAATCCAAAAAATTCTGATTTCGGATTTGCGCAAACTATACCCTCCCCGAGTGCGATTGCTATGAATAGTAATTATTGCCCTCATATAACTTTTGTGACATTATCATAAGAAGACTAGGAAAAGGTGAACATTCAATTAGAGTGATACTTTTAAGAGAAATTGGGATATTCGCATATTCTTTTTCTTCTTCTCAATTTGCATTCCATATATCAAGCATTTCTTAAGCTTTGTGTTTTTTTTCTTTTCTTGATATGTTATTATTATGAAAAAAGAATTAAGAAAGTTCTCAGTCTCATTGCTTGAATATAATTTGAGAATAGATTTGAACTGGTAATGGGAAGTTAGGGTCACGTATAATACTTGGAAAACCATTCTTGATCCCTCCTAAGAAAGAAGAAGAAGAAATACCAAATTAGAAGAAAGTTACATGTGTTCCCACATTATTCATAGTAAAATAGAGTTGGTACAAAAGGAAACTTATAATAGTAACAAAAAATTGGAAATGAGTCCACAATTTCCCCTTGACAGACGGTTCATCAAATTTATTATTTAAAAACAAAAAAGGGCTAGTCCATTAATTTCACCACTTAATTTTTCTTCTTTTTTTTTTTAATTTAAAATAAAGTGACAAGAAATGGGCACATATATTAGTTTAAATATTAATTGGAACTCCACCACAGTCCTCACTCCTCACTACCAGCGGCGGAGACAGTAGTAGTTCGTAATATATTACAGTAATACTAGCAATTGCAAACAGCTCTCTCTCTCTCTCTCTCTCTCTCTCTCTCTCTCTCTCTCTCTACGGGCATAGAATGGAACAATAGCAGCAGCAGCAGCCCTATTTGGACCAGTAAAGAGAGTTTGAACTCTGAATGTAAAGCAAAAACAAACAAAACAAAAAAAAATTCTCTCTTTCTTCTTCTTTCTATTAACATCATTTCCTCTACCTACACTTTCCTTTTTTTTCTTCTTCCTTCTGCCTCAAAGGTTTGCCTTTTCTTCTCATTCATCATTTTTGTGAAGTACCCTTCTTCTTTGTTTATCAATATTTAGCAGTTTTATGTTGTTTGATCTTGATTCTTGATTCTTGTTGCTGAGAAATGAGACATCTTGAAGCAAAAACTGTCTAGTTTCAATATGTTGCAACTTGGTATAATCTTTTTCTTTTTAGGATTTTCCTTACAAGTTCAGTCCCAAAATCCAAACTTTACATGTAATCCAAATGATTTCAAAGCTTTGGAGGATTTTGTGAACAGTTTGGAAACTGTTGTTGATTTTTGGGATATTAAAAATTCAACAAATTGCTGTAATTGGGTGGGTATTACTTGTAATATTGGAAAGGTGGTGAAGTTGGAACTTGGAAAAAGAAGGCTAAATGGGAAACTTTCTGAATCTTTAGGGAATTTAGATCAGCTCAGAACCCTTAATCTCACTCACAATTTCCTTAAAGGTTCTGTCCCCTTTAAACTATTGCATTTGCCTAATTTGGAGGTGTTAGACTTGAGCAATAATGATTTATCTGGCTTGTTTCCTGATACCATAAACTTGCCTTCACTCAAATCTTTCAATATATCTGATAATTCCTTTGAGGGGTCAGTTCCTTTGGGTATTTGTAAAAACTCAACTAGAGTTTCTGTTATTAAAATGGGGTTCAATTATTTTAATGGCAGTCTTCCAACAGGAATTGGGAGTTGTGGTTCATTAGAACATCTTTGCCTTGGCTCTAACCTTCTTTCTGGTAGTTTACCTTTTGAGCTGTTTAAGCTTTCAAGATTGAATGTATTGTCTCTTCAAGAGAATCGGTTCGATGGGCAGCTTAGCAGCCAGATTGGTAACCTTTCTAACTTGGTTCATTTGGATATTTGTTCTAATGGATTCTCAGGAAACATACCAGATGTGTTTCATAGCTTAAGGAATTTAACTTATTTCTCAGCTCATTCAAATAGGTTTTTTGGTAAAATACCTCCTTCATTGGCAAATTCTGGGACTATTACTTCTCTTAGTTTGAGGAATAATTCTTTAGGGGGTACCATTGAGCTTAATTGTTCGGCCATGATTAGTCTTGTTTCTCTTGATCTGGCTACTAATGGTTTCATAGGGTCAGTTCCTGATAATCTTCCTAACTGTCCAAAGTTGCAAACTATCAATCTTGCTAGAAACAATTTCTTCGGACAAATTCCAGAAAGTTTCAGGAATTTTCATAGCCTTTCGTCCCTTTCAGTCTCGAACAACAGTATCCATAACATTGATGCTGCTCTTAGAATTTTACAGAACTGCAAGAACTTAACTACTTTGGTTCTTACTTTGAACTTTCGCGATGAAGAGTTGCCTACAGATCCTAGCCTGCAGTTCAATGAGCTGAAAGCTCTCATTATTGCGAATTGCAGGCTCACTGGATCGGTTCCTCAGTGGTTGAGAAATAGCTCAAAGATGCAACTGTTGGATTTGTCGTGGAACCGTTTGACGGGAACACTTCCACCCTGGATTGGAGATTTTAAGTTTCTATTCTATATGGATTTGTCAAACAATTCGTTAACAGGGGAGATTCCAAAAGAAGTTACTGGATTGCAGAGCCTAATCTCTGGCCCTATTTGGTTGAATGAACCATCGCCAGATTTTCCCTTTTTCTTGAAAAGAAATGTAAGTGTTAAAGGGCTGCAGTATAATCAGATTTTTAGCTTCCCTCCGACACTGGAACTAGGTAACAACTTTTTCACTGGAGCAATTTGGCCAGAATTTGGAAATCTGAAAAGGTTACATGTTTTGGATCTGAAAAACAACAATTTATCCGGGACAATACCAGGTGGTCTGTCTGGTATGACAAGCATAGAGATTTTGGATTTATCTCGCAACAATCTGATTGGCAACATACCCTCCTCTTTAGTGAAATGCAGCTTTCTGTCAAAGTTCAGTGTCGCTTATAATAAACTCTCGGGGGAAGTTCCTACTGGAGGCCAGTTCGCAACATTTTCGAATTCAAGCTTTGAGGGCAACCCAGGACTCTGCGGTGAACGTAGTACTACTCCCTGTCAAAATGCCAACCAAATTCCACGTGGTTCGGCTGCAAGAGGAAAAAGACGCAAAGGAACTGTCATTGGCATGGGTATCGGCATTGGCCTTGGAACTGCTTTTCTTCTTGCTCTTATGTACTTGATTGTTGTGCGGGCAAGCAGTCGTAAAGTTGTCGATCCAGAAAAGGAGCCAGATGCTTCTAACAAGGATCGGGAAGACTTAGGCTCAAGTCTGGTGATATTTTTCCATAACAAGGACAACAATAAACAGATGTCACTTGATGACCTTTTGGCGTGTACTGACAATTTTGATCAATCAAATATTGTTGGTTGTGGGGGTTTCGGTTTGGTCTACAAGGCTATCCTTCGTGATGGTAGGAAAGTTGCCATCAAGCGGCTTTCAGGTGACTATGGACAGATGGAAAGAGAATTCCAAGCTGAAGTTGAATCGCTTTCTAGAGCTCAGCACCCAAATCTGGTTCATCTTCAAGGATATTGCAAGTACAGAACCGACAGGCTTCTAATTTATTCGTACATGGAGAATGGAAGCTTGGATTATTGGTTACATGAGAAAGTTGACGGACCTGCTTTGTTGAACTGGGATATGAGGCTTCAGGTTGCTCAAGGGGCAGCACGAGGGCTCGCGTACTTGCACCAAGCGTGTGATCCTCATATCCTACACCGAGATATAAAGTCAAGTAACATTCTTCTTGATGAAAATTTTGAAGCACACTTGGCTGATTTTGGTCTAGCTAGGCTTATTCTGCCCTATGACACTCACGTGACGACTGATGTTATTGGAACGTTAGGGTATATACCTCCTGAATACGGCCAAGCTTCTGTAGCTACGTATAAAGGGGATGTGTATAGCTTTGGTGTCGTTCTTTTGGAGCTTCTTACAGGCAAAAGACCGATGGATCCGTGCAAGCCTAGAGCAAGCCGAGATCTAATCTCTTGGGTGATACAATTGAAGAAACAAAAGAGAGAAACTGAAGTGTTTGATCCTTTGATATACGACAAGCAGCATGCGCAAGAAATGTTATTGGTTTTTGAAATTGCTTGCCTTTGTTTGCATGAATCTCCTAAAATAAGGCCTTCCTCTCAGCAGTTAGTTACTTGGCTCGACAACATAAACACACCACCTGGTGTTCATGTGTTTTAAGAGGTCCGATATACCTTTGCATTCATTTTTCAAGGAGTTGATAACTTATATTTTCAGCGGATTTCCTGCACATATGGCAATGGATTCTGGTGTAAATATTTGTCCTCAAGAATGAAAGGATTAGTGATGAGAGTCTTGACAGATATCTCATACATTGCAAGTGTTTTACTTTCCCTTCTTGTAATTTTCTGGAATTGAAGAATATATATATGTTTCTCCTCAAACATGTACAAATAACATTGTTTTTCTTTTTTTGGTAATTACAAATAACATTGTGAATTTTTCATGATCTTATTTTACTTTATAATAGATGGACAACATCAGTTTATTCCCTCTGCATTTTTCAATTCTATGGTGTTTACTAGGTTTTGCTTTTCAATATTTATCATTTATATCCGCATAACATACAAACATGCATGATTTTTATCCTCTTGTTTAACATAACGTAGCAGTAGAGTCTTGATTACTGCACCAAGTTTGTATGGTATTAGAGCCTGTTTGACCAAGCTTCTGGGAGGCTAAAAGTACTTTTTTTTCCCAAAAAAAGTACTTTTTTAAAAATTTAAGCTATTTGGCCAAGATAAAGAAGTACTTTTGGCTAGCAGCAGAAGCAGTTTTTCTGCTCGCATTCCCGGTTTCAAGTCAGATAAAGAAGAACAGGTGTACTCACATTCCCGATTTCAAGCCAGATAAAAGAAGAAAGGTTGTGGTAGGTGACACCAGAAAGGTTGTGGTAGGTGACACTCGTCGTTATACTAATCAATATATGATTAAAATGGAGTCCCCCTTAGTAGCGTACGCATGATTTTTGATAAGCCGTGTTAAAATTTGAAGAACTGAACGAATGAATAAGTTATTATAATGAAAAGCGGTGTTATTTTTTATATTTATACCCAATATTTTTGTTTTATATATATATATATATATATATATATATATATATATATATATATATATATATATATATATATATATATATATAAGGATACGCGCGTTGCGCGTGTATTATTATCTAAATGAGTACAAATTTTTACAAAATTATAGTATTAAATTTCTGATTGAATCATGAAATATATGT